>NW_006298786.1:656388-657483 GCF_000327345.1 Myotis davidii | reverse complement strand
GCACGTCTCAGTGTCCCAGTAACGGCTGCAAGCACCTCTGAGTGAAAGCCGCCCTCAAGATCGCCCGCTGCCGGACAGTCCAGTTTCTCCCCGTATGAGTCCTGGGTCCCCAGAGACTTCCCAGAACCAGAGTTCAGAGCCGTCAGGAGCTTGTGACTCCCTCCGGATTCAAAAAGACAGCCGTGTCCTCAGGTGCCAGACCCTTCCCGCGCGCGCGAGCCCCCTACCTCTGCACTTTACTTCCGCAGCTCCTCTGGCTCTCAGTGTGCTTTTCTTTCCTTCTAGTTGTAGAATTTACACTCAGCCAGCCTTCCTGTAGTTCTGGATGATGTCCGTTTTGTGTTTTTGAAGTATTATTCAATTGTTGTGGGAGGCAGCAATTTCCCGGTGTTTATCTATGCCGCCATCTTAGTTTCTCCTGGAAAGATTTTTTTATCGTTGGTTTGTTTAATGATTGTAGAACTATTCAGATTTTCAATTTCTTGTAGTCAGTTTTCATTGAGTTCTTTTGGGTAAGTTCTTTTCATTGACATTTTCTAGACATTTATACTATAAATTTGAAAATTTAGATGAAATATCTGAAGTTGTTGCACTGTCCTCTTATTATCTGTGTAGTATGTATTGGAGCTGTAGTGATAGCCTCTCATTCCGGTTACTATTTATTTATGCCTCTTTTATTATTAGCCTTGCCAGAGGTTGGCAGATTTTTCCAATCCTTTCAAATAACTGGCCCCTACGAGCTACATGTAAGAGATCCAACTTCACATCCTCCCAAAACAGTATTTTCAATCTTTTTAATTTAGACTTTTTTATTTCTGTTGGGTATACAAAGGTGAGCAAGTGTTAGTTTATAGTTGTTCATTATTATTGTTAAACTAGGGGCCCGGTGCACGAAATTCGTGCACTGGGTGGGGGTGAGGGGGAGTGTCCCTCAGCCCAGCCTGCCCCCTCTCACATACTGGGAGCCCTCAGGCGTTGACCCCCATCACCCTCCAATCGCAAGATCAGGCCTGGCCAGGGGACCCTGGGCAGAGGTGTCAGGCCTGGGCAGGGGACCCTCTTTTCCCCCCATCACTGGTTCTGCCCCCAGCCCTC
>NW_006298786.1:654746-655353 GCF_000327345.1 Myotis davidii | reverse complement strand
TGTCAGTGGCAGGGGGCTTCTTCCTGCTTTCCCTTTTGCCTCCCTGCATTGTGCCTACATATGCAAATTAACCGCCATTTTGTTGTCAGTTAACTGCCATCTGAGTTGGCAGTTAATTTGCATATAGCCCTGATTAGCCAATGAAAAGGGTAGCTCGTACGCCAATTACCATTTTTCTCTTTTATTAGTGTAAAGATAATAATGCAAGAAAATAAACTGTTTCATGCACTCACACTGTAAAACTACTTCTGTCAATCCCTGTATACAGTTATCGTTTTGGTTATAGTTTATCATCAAGGAAATGATGTTAAGTATCTTTTCATATGCTTATTGGCCATTTATCTCCTTTTGTAAAATGTTTAAAGTTTTGCCATTTTTTTAGTTGCCTTTATAAACATTTTATTTCTAGGAGTTACTTCTGTACTTTGGGTGTGAGTCTTTTGTCAGATTTTTATATTGCAAACTAGAGGCCTGGTGCACGAAATTTGTGCATGGGGTGGGGCGGGGGGTCCCTCCCTCAGCTCAGCCTGCACCCTCTCGCAATCCAGGACCCCTTGGGGGATGTCCGACTGCCGGTTTAGGCCCGATCCCATGGTGATTGGGCCTA
>NW_006298786.1:653579-654304 GCF_000327345.1 Myotis davidii | reverse complement strand
CCACAAAATGTGCAAGCCAGAGTCCATGCATGTCACCGCTGCATCATCCTGTTTTTTCAGTGTTAGAGTAGCCTTGCCAGGTTTTAATTTTTAAATCTAAGAGACTCTTCCCAATATATAGGAATGCATGTTCATCCCCATGAAGAATAAACAGGATGTGGACAGTTTGGAGATTCTTCTGATGATTTAGGATTAAGCAGCCACAGATCTCTTTTTCAAATACTGCAGAAGCCACCTTCCTTGTTTAACTGTGTGTGGGATGTAGTACTTTATAAGCTATGACGTAGTCACTTGCATTCCAGGACCCCTTGGGGGATGTAGCAGTGTGCCAAGCAGCAGGCAGCTGGGGAGGAGCCTGAACCGTGGCCGGGCACCACACCAGTCATGCTCATCCTGGCCTGCTGTACCTGCTGCTGTCGCTCCCTGCTCAGTTGTGCTGCCACAGAGTCCGGAGAGGCTACCGCCACCTCAGCTGCACTCACCAGCCATGAGCCTGGCTTCTGGCTGAGTGGCGCTCCCCCTGTAGGAGAGCACTGACCACCAAGTGGCAGCTCCTGCATTGAGCGTCTGCCCCCTGGTGGTCAGTGTGCATCATAGCGACTGGTTGACCGGTCTTTCCAGTCATTCCGTCATAACAGTTGCTTAGGCTTTTATATATATACTAGAGGCCCGGTGCACAAAAATTTGTGCACTTGGGGGGCGGGAGAAGGGATCCCTCAGCCCGA
>NW_006298786.1:649605-652742 GCF_000327345.1 Myotis davidii | reverse complement strand
ATTTGTTACAATGTTTCAAACTGCAGGCTCAGAGGCCGGCAATGGCAGGTAGGGAACATTGGAGTCCTTCGTCACTGAAGCAAGCAATCCTCAGTTAGTTTCAAGCTGCCTGGCTGCCGGCCGCCATCTTGGCTGGCAGTTAATTTGCATATTGCCCTGATTAGCCAATGGGAAGGGTAGCGGATGTATGGCTAATTACCATGTTCTCTTTTATTAGATAGGATATATAGTTATCTTCTACCAGGCAGGGGACTGTTCTGATTCTCCCAATGTTTTCTGTTAATAATCAAAGTTCTTAATTTTAACAATGTTTAAATTATCAATTTTCTTTCTTTTATGGCTAGTGATTTAGGTGTCCAATTTTTTAAAAAAATTTGCATACTCCAAAGTAAAGAAATTTTTATATTTTCTTTTAGACATTTTATTGTATTGCCTTTCATATTTGGATCTATGATTCATTTGGAAATAATGTTTGTGTATAGTATGCAGTAGGGGTCAAATTCATTCTTTAGAATTTTTTTAGTAAAGATCTGCTAAGAGAAAACTTCATTTTTGTTTGTAAATATCTTTATCTTATTTTTAAATTGTGTTTTGAAGGATATAGAATTCTAGATTGGGAAATTTTGTTTTAGCACATTGATGTTTACTTCATTGTCTTCTGGCTTCAACTATTTCTGTTGTAAAGTGAGCTATGAAACTCCTTTGCAGGTAATCAAACTTCTTTTTCCTTTTTATCTCTGTTCTGTGCCACTTTGACATATCTGTGTGCAGATTTTTTTTTTTTTTTCTGATCCTGCTTGAGATTCTCTGGGCTCCTTAAATGGTTGCCTTCTATCAATTCTAAAAGATTCTCAGCTGTTACGTTTCCATTGTCTCTGCCTCCTTCTCCCTCTCTTGTAACCCTGATGACATATGTTGAACTTGTTGTATCCTCTGTCTCTTAACCAGTTTCACTTTTCCCAGTCTTTACCTCTGTGTTACATTCTGTAATTTCTTAAGAATTGTGACCAAATGCATCTGGGAAAGGACTTCTATTTGTCCTGGTCAGCATGGCTCAGTGGTGAAGCATCGACCCAGAACCAGGAGGTCATGGTTAGATTCCAGGTCAGGGCACGTGCCTGGGTTGCAGGCCCAATCCCCAGTGTGGGATGTGCAGGAGGCAGCCGATCAATGATTCTCTCACCATTGATGTTTCTCTCACTCCCTCTCTTTTACTCTCTGAAATCAATAAAAATATAATTTAAGAAAAAAACAAACTTGTTTGGTTCTTCTAGAAATGAAAATTACTTTTTAAATCCAACCAGTGGGTTTAACAGATTAGACACAGTTCAGGAGAGACACTGTTTCAAACTAGAATACAGGTCAGAATGTTCGCTTCCACTGAGTCACTTGGGGCAGAGCCATTTCAGGGCCACGTTAACCAAATCCTCGCCTTTTTCTGGGGGACTAGTTTTTTGACTAGTGTGATTTGTGTTGCAAAACATAATAAAATTCACTGACTTGTGGTTACAAACTATCGGGGGTAAAATTGTCCTCATCTTCATTTGTACTGAGGTTCAAAACACGCCATTTTTTTAACCTTGGTAGGGTTGGGGGTGGAGTATTTTAGTTCAACTTTACTGTTATGCAGAGGGTGCCAGCTTTATGCCCGGGGCCTCCCATTTGACCCTTCTGAAGCAGGCTCTTCTCTATCCTCAGGGTAAAAGCCATTTTCAGAGTGTCCCTAACCCTCTGGGTTCCTACCTCCACTTGGACTTTTTAAATTTTGCAAAACATCTATTTATTTCCACAGGCCAGAACTCGGTCTTCCACACTTCAGACACGGACAGGTGCACGACTCTCTTACATCCTTGACGTCATTTCCTCCCCACGTTACTGCTGATCTGTACCCGAGGGTCCTGGTTGAGGGGATCTTTGTGGGGTGTTTGGCAGCTCTTCACCTTCCTCTCAGTATCATGACTTCCCTTTTGGGAGTTAAGATAGAAATGGTGCCCTAGCTGGTTTGGCTCAGTGAATAGAGTGTTGGCCTGTGAACTGAAAGGTCCCAGGTTCGATTCCGGTCAAGGGCACATGCCCGGGTTGTGGGCTCTATCCCCAGTGGGGGACTTGCAGGAGGCAGCCGATCCATGATTCTCTCTCAGCATGGATGTTTCTCTCTTTCTCTCCTTCTTCCTCTCTGAAATCAATAAAAATACATATTTTTTAAAAAGATAGAAATGGTGTTGACATAATCTGAGGTTACCACCCTGTGAGTGGGTAGTAGGTTTTTCATTCAGAAGGCAGTTTAACTCCCCAATTTGTGCAAATGTTTACACACTGGTTAAGTTTAACGCGCAGTGACTCTTTGGTAGCGTTGGAGTGTTTGTGTGGGCCAGGGCTTCCGCCGTCCTTTGGGAAGGGCACTTGCTTCATGTTTCCCAGAAGTGCCTGCTCTCTGCAGGAGGTGCGGCTTTCAGTGCCAGCAGAGGTGCCACTGCACGTACCCATCTACCCCCACTGCTGCTCAGGACCCAGGAGCATACTTCCTGCCGCATAACATTACAGCAGCCCATGAGATGGAGAGCGTTGTAATTCCACTTTCATCACGAGAACATGGAGACATAAAAATGTAAAAAGCTTGTCCAAGGGCACTCTGCTGGGAAGTGGGAACTGGAACTCTTACATTTACAGGTGTACAGGTTAATAATGCGGATTCTTTTCAATTGATGGAGTTAGACATATGTTGATATATATGCGATTTGATATGTATGCTACTTTGTTGTATTGACAGCAAGCTTCAAAACTTCATATATCAAATTTTCTGAAGGTGTTAACATTATAGATATTTTTACGCTTAAAAATGTCAAATTTCATGTCAAAAAAAGAGCATTTGTGGGAAGTCTTAATTCATTACTCTATTTTGAAGAAAATGCTGCTGAATACTACAGGAAGCTTATGGTGAACACGCTCCATCTCAAGATACTTGTGAATGCTGGTTTAAACTCTTTAAAAGTGATGATTTTGATGTGAAAGACATCATCCAGGTGAACCGAAAAAATTTGAAGACAAGCAATTACAAGCATTATTGGATGAAGATGCATGTCAAACTCAAAAACAACTTGCAAAAAGATTAAACGTTGCTCTGCAAACAATTTCCG
>NW_006298786.1:642851-649536 GCF_000327345.1 Myotis davidii | reverse complement strand
GGGGTCAGGAGGGTGTGGTGTATTATGAGCTTCCAAAACCAGGTGGAAACCATTAATACTATCACTACTGATAACAAATAATCAATTTGAACCATGCTTTGATTGTGAAACGACCAGAATGGGCCAGAAGACACAGCAAAGTAATTTTGCTTCATGATAATGCACCATCACACACTTCAAACCAGTTAAAGACACGTTAAAAGATCTTGCCTGGGAAGTATTAACCCACCCACCGTATTCACCAGGCCTTGCTCCTTCAGATTACCACTTGTTCTGATCGATGACACACGCACTTTCTGAGCAGCACTTCAAAACATGAAGAAGTGGAAAATTGGGTCTCTGAATGGTTTGCCTCAAAACAAGAAAAGTTCTATTGTGACAGTATCTACAAATTACCTGAAAGATGGAGGAATGTGTAGCTAGCGATGAACATTACTTTGAATAAAGCACTTTTGATGCTTCTCTTGAAATTATCCTGTTTTCGTTGATGATAGAATCCGCATTATTAACCGGTACACCTGGTAGCCTGTCTCCCCTCCCTAAGGAATCAGACATACATTTTACTCACAGGGGTAGTAGGTGTGTATTTCACAAATAATCTTAGTTTTGTCACAGAAGTCTCCTTGGCCTTAGTGGAGATCCTTAGCTTACCTTCCAGTCACATCTGATCTGTAACACAGAGTTGTGCCTGAAATGTGTGTGAAGTGAGGGGTGACATTCAGTCATCATATGACGTTGTTAGCAACTGCACGCGAGGTTGGCCTCTAGCCACACACGGGGCTCCCATACAGCGAGAGCCGAGGCGTGTGCAGGAGGCAGGCGCCAGCAGGGTAATGAGGAGGAGGACAGGGCCTGGAGGAGCAGAGCGTGCCCCACCAGGAAGGTGTGAGGAGGCTCCAAGCATGTGAATGTGTGGGAACAGGACAGCCGTGCGGTGCAGGCGTGCGGCCGTTTGAGCGTGCTTTGTCTGAGACGGTTCCTGGGAGGGGCTGGGAGGGTAAGCAGGAGCCAATTCCTGCAGAACAACTCCCCGCCACCCCTGCTGCCCAGACGCTCAGGTGTGCAGTGGGGCCCTGGGCATTAATTCCAAACAAGTTCCCAGGCTGTGGGTGACGGGGAGAGCGCCAGCCAACCAATCGAGCGGCTGTCCACTCCCAGCCAAAGCTCCATGTTCAAGACACAGACCCAAAATGTGCTGCTCTTCTCAGATGAGATGGGTAGAAACTTCCAAAATTAACTTTATCAAGAAATCAGGAGGCCACTGAATTTAAAGACCTAAAAAGTGATGCCATTTACCCCAAATTCACATCCTCACAGGTGTTCTTGTTTGTTCCACAAGCCCCTGAGCAACTAGTGTGTGCTGACCATGGGCCCTGGGGAAGGAGGCAGCCTTCTTTCCAGTACAGTGGCCACCAGCTATCTAAAGGCACACCCAGGTCGCTTGGCTGCAAGTCAGTGCTCAGGGCTGTGTCACTCACAGCTACTGTGTCACTCAATAGCTGCTGTGTCACTCAGTAGCTGCTGTGTCACAGCTGCTGTGTCACTCACACTGCTGTAAGGACATGCAGACACAGGACATTCCGTCTCAGCACAAGGGGCTGTTGGGCAGCACTAGTCTAGTGGGCACGACAGACCCTGCACACATTCAAATGAGCTGGTTACTCTAAGGAGCAGGAAGGGTTGGTGAGCTCTGACCGTGAACCTTGTGGGGCCCGGGCACTGTAAACAGGTGGCAGTGGGACCGGCCAGAGAAAAGCAGGTGGGAGTTCGGCTTCCCTCCTAGTCTCCTTGTCCTTCAGTCCCACAGGCCCTCACGTGCCCCTACCCCCTTGTCTTTAGTGCTCTTGAAGGTGATTCATTACAACAGGACTTTGTTCTGCAAACTGCCTTTTAGGGAGATGCCACAGGTGCCCAGCCTCCCCCGCCCCGGAAGAGCCCACAGAGCCCACAACTCTGCATGTTCGGTTAGTCCTGCAGTAGAGGAGCCCTGACCATCTCATTTAAGTTGGTTTTCCCACACTGAACATGGCCGTGTCACACAGCAGCTGCTGACATCTGGGATCTTACTCAGGACCGCCGGCTGGAACCTGCCACCTAGGGAAGTGCTGTTTTGTACTCTTCACCCTCGAAGCCCTCTGTCAGGAAGCGGTGTGGATGAGAGCGGCCTGCTCCCGTTGAAAAGGCCGCGGGGCCCTGGCAGAGCCGGCCGGCCGGCTGCAGAGAACAGGCACACGAGGGGAGCAACATGTTCTTTTATTGATGCAAGTATGTCCAGTCACACCAACAGCTGACATGCTGTGTTACAGTACAGCTTGATGCTCACAGTTCATCTCAAAATACCAACACATCACAGTCAGGAGATGGACCCAACTGGGAAGATGAAGTGGCAGCACAGACAGGTGAGGTGAGCACACAACTGGGGCCGCGACGTGGAGGTGACGGGAAACTCCTTACACGTGGACAGAAAATGCTCTAACGCGTATTCCAAATATATACTCTCAGGTTTAAGCCTTTATCTCAAATACATAAACAAAGCGATATGTACTATCAATATACAATATGTACTATCTAGGACATCTGGAAAGTGCAAAAACACTGTGACAATACAGTGCAAATATTCTCGCTCCACCCAGTGACAGGCGACGGCAGCAGCGACCACAGAGCCACCCCTTCCTGAGGCCTGGCCCGCACCTCCGGGTGTCCTGGGAGCGGTGGGAGCAGCAGCGGGCAGGCCTCTCGCTGGAGGCGCCTGCAGAGCCAGGCGTATGGAGAGACCAGGGTGAGGAGCGCCACAAAGGAAAGCCACCACGAGGGCCACGCAGGCCGCGTGGTTGGCCCACCTCCCGCTCTCAGGGAGCAGGGAGGCCCCGGCCCACGGCCAGGATGTCGCTGTGGAGGGTGCTCAGTGCATCTGAGAGTGGAAACTGCCTCCCAATGCTGGGCAGAGTGTGTCCCACGTACACCGAGAAAACGGACAATTGCACAACTCCCTCGCCTTTCGTTATTTTAGATTTTCTATTTTCCTAAAATGTAGTTGAAGAAAGATTGGCCAGACATGTTCCAACAGAAAAATATGCCGCCAGGTGTCCCCCTGCCCCTCCCCCCCGACCCCAGAAATCCCTGATAAAGGAAAAGGAAATGTAAACTTTGGAAAGCCCGCACTCAAAGGTTTGCTTCCAGAAGTATGCGAACGAGACCTCCTGGCCTCCCAAGGCCTTGTGGGAACCTGGAAGCTGCGGCCCTGGCTTCGTGGGCCCAGGCTTTGCGGGCAGGCGCCGCCGGCCGCGGGCCGCCCTCTGGGACCCTCTAAGGCACCAGCCCTGACATCCGAGACACTGGCTGGAGGGGCGTCCAAGCAGGCAGGGCTCACATTGGTTTTGGTAGGGTTTTTTAAAATATTTTCTCATTCGGTGAATATAATCAAAAGTAGAAAATAAAAATCTACGCTTCATTAGGCCAAGATGTGATCATGGATGCCATCTCCCATGATACTCCTTCCCCACCCCTCCCTGAACCAGGGCGCTGCCCTGTTATTTAAAAGGAACAAAAACACTTTGCGCCAAAGGTTGATGCATGAAATAATTACCATTTTTTCCATAAAAGTTATATACAAAATGGGCCCCAACCAGTGAGGCCGCCCCATCTCCACCCAGGTCAAGGTTAAAGCTCGGTTCACGTGCACATCCTCGGTCACAGGCCGCACCCACGCTTCAGGCTCTGTTGAGGAGAGTGGTCCTAGAGGGGACGGGCACAGCAGTCAGTCAGCGGCTGGCAGGCCCCTCCCCAGCAGTCGGGAGGCGTGGACTCCAGGCCCCGGCCATTGGGGGAGGAGGCGGGACATTCAAACCCAGGTCCTCAGCCTCCTTCCACTGGCAGCTGCCTAGACCCCTTCCTCCCGCGCCCTCGGCTGCCTTCCAGAAGGCAGGTCCATGATGCCCGTCCCCGTCCTCTCCCCTCCTTGCCTGGGCGGCCCCTTCAGTTCTCCTACCTCAGGGTCTTCCAGCTGTCCTTCTCCATGTGGTTCTCGGGCCCTTCGCTTTCGAAGGAGGCGATGAAGAGTGCTGAGAGATGGAGGGCCGCTCAGACGCCTGTCCGCATGCAGTCAGCCCACCCCGTCCCTTCTCCAGCCCTCGTGGCAGGGACAGCGAGGCTAAGAAGGGACTCCGGGACCCAGGGGCAGTGGTCTCTGGCGGGGCTCGTCCACAGATCTCTGCCATGGGAGGTCCCAGGCCCCTCGAGGCCCCGCGCTCCCAGCTACCTGCTCGGGGGCCCTGCTTGGTGCTGGGTTCTGAGCGCTGGCCGGAACCCGCCTGGCTCTCAAGTGGCCTCAGAGACTGGTCTCCTTTGTCCTTATCCTTCTTCTGTCCTCTGCCCACCACCCCCCCTCACAAACTCACCTGTGGCCGGGCTCCTTCTGTGTGGTGTGGGGATAGTGATCAGCCCCCCATGGAGACCAACAAGGGGGAGTCGAGGCCAGGTGCTGTGGGGGCTGCTGCCAGGCGGGGCGGCCTCACCTTCCTCGCTGTAGATGGGCGCCGTAAGCAGGTAGTTCTGAATCTTCTTGTCCTTTTCAAAGGGACACTCCACCCGCGTCCAGGTCATGAACTCGTGGATCTGTCTGGAGATCTCCCAAAATTTCTGCAGGGGCAGAGGACAGCGGCGTCCCCGTCACCTCGGTCAGGGCCAGGGCTGCTCCCTGCCCAGTGCCAGCACCGGAGGCGGGGGCTCCGCACAGCTGACTGGGGGCCACGAGCATGTTGTGCAGCGTCAGAGCCAGCAGGTGTCCCAGAGCACGCACCGTCCTGCCCTCCACCTGGGCCATCAGGCTGGCAGCAGGGTCTGCGCCTCCCCTGCTCAGGGACCCCAACAGGGACCCACCCCTGACCCCGAGCTGAGGCAGTCAGCCCAGCCAGACCAGGCAGCACCACCATCTGAGCATGTCATCATGCCACTCTCTGGGGCCCGTGTGGGAATCCATAACCCCCTCCCACCCTGACCTGTGTGAGGTGAGCGCTGGATACCCAGCTCTCCTTGCACCTCCCAACCCCACCCCTGACCTATGTGAGGTGAGCACACAGCTCCCCCTGCACCTCCCCAAGCACCTTTGTCCTACCCTCCTCCCCTTGGCCAGGCAGACCTTTGTTTCCATCTGGAGTTCTGCTGCCTCCTCCTCCCTGCTCGAGTCCCTCTTACCTAAAGCCTTCCTGGTTCTACCAGTGGGACCAGTGTCGGGACTAGTGTCCTGGGCAAATGGAGGTTCCTGTGGCTCCAGGCCCTATAACCAGGGCACCCACCCAGAAGGGTGGGGCCAACCTCACAGCTCGAGGTCACATAGTGTGACCACCTTGGAGCTGCCAGTCCTACAGGCCCTCTATGCAGGGCCATGACCTTGCCGCTCTCCTGCACAGGTGGGTCCTGCCTGCCCTGGGCGGCCGGGAGGCCTGCCCTGCTCTGTGCTGGGACAGCCCGGCCCTCCCTCTGGGCCACATTGGGGCTGAGCTCACCTTGAAGTTGATGTGCCCATTGGGCAGGTGATTGGTGTGGATTTTGTGCAGGAAGTAGATGTCCTTGACGAAAAGGTTGAACACAGGAATCACAATCTTCTCTCGGCTGCTGTTGGCCATCTGGGATCTCTGTGTGGCCCCCTGGAGGGCCGTGCGGTAGTTGCAGAAGTTGCTGGAAGGATCCATGTGGTGCTGTGTGCGGATGGGAGGGAGGGAGGGGGGAGGATGCATGTGGTGGGCAGTGCTTCCCCCGCCCCCTTTGCAGAGGAGAGAGCCCGCTGATGAGGAAGGCACTTCCCCTCTGGGCAACTGGGACTGTCACCCAGAAAAGGCCTCCCTTCCAGGAGGGGCCCAGAGGTGCTGGCTGAGCGCAGGGCCATCTGGGTCTGGGTCTGAGCATCACAGGAGAGCTGCAGAGAGGCCGCACAGCCCCCACGCCTCTTCCCTGCCCTGCTGGGCCTGCTCTCTCCTCCTTCCTTTCAAGCTCTCCTTTGCCCCCCTGCTTAGATCGACAACTCCCAACTCCGACCAGCTACACAGACACACATTTGCAAAAAAACGAACTCTGTGATCAAATACATCTGGGCCAGGCTGTGCGTGAACTCACCCGTTAGCCCTGGGCCACCCGGAGGGTCTAGTGCCGCAGAAAGTTGGGCCAAGAAAAGGCCCACATCTGCTGAGTCAGCATCAACCACTGCAGGGCTCAGGGGCCCACTTTTGTCAAACTCTTTAGCAGCTACTCCCAGAAGCAGCTTTAGGCGATGCCAGACCTGACGGAAGGCAGGGCTGAGGACAGCCCAGCCCCAGCCTGCACTGTGGGCAGCAGGCCCTGAGCAAAGGGTACAGTGTGGCCGAGGCCCACCTCCTCAGGCCAACACAGGACGAGGCCGGGTGCCTACCTCCAAGACATCGAACTTGGCCGTCTTAACTTTGGACCATGTTTTCTTCAGCCGAGCCACAGGACTGAGGTTCATGCCAGCTGCAGAGAAAAGCGAGGAGGGTCAGGGCGGCAGGTGGGTCAGAGGGGAGCTGGGTGGGCGCCCGGCCGGACACTCACAGATGATGGCCATCATGGAGTTGAAGTTCCCGATGTTGAAGCACTCCCGGGCCACGTCGATGAAGAACTCCAGCATGCGGGTCCGCTGCTTCTTCTTTACCACCTGCGGCAGCCCAGCCTCAGC
>NW_006298786.1:637844-642817 GCF_000327345.1 Myotis davidii | reverse complement strand
ACCCGCCCCTGAGGGCCTCTGCTTGGAGCTGCCCCAGGGCCCACAGAGCTGTCAGACCCGGGGAAGAGGGGGGCGAGGGGGAGGGAGGCTGCAGAGGCAGGAAACACAGCTGTGGCGTGTCTGATGCGGGCAGGAGGATGGCGAGAGGCCTGAGGGGCCCGGATGAGCTCATAGACTGTGCTGGGCACAGGGTGCCCTCCATGATGGGTCTCCATCGCAATTTAAGGCATCACAGTCGGATGTGTCAGGGGCAGGGAGGGCAGCAGCCCCAAGGCCCTGGCAATGGAGGCTCCTTATCTCCACTTGCAAATTGTCAACGTCTGCGGGGCAGGAGCACCTTAGCATGTCTGGGGCAGCCCTGCGGGGGTGGGGAGGAGACGCCACCACCCGTGGCAGCTGTGTGGTGCGTACCCGGCACACCTCGGTGGCCACCAGCATGCTGAGGCAGTTGAACCAGTTGTCGTAGGCCTCCAGGCTGTAGGTCTTGGTCGGGTCCCCTCGGCACTGGGGAGGACACAGCAGGTCACAGGAAGCCCAAGGACGCTGCTGGCACCGCTGCCCAGCCCTGGCCCAGAACGGAGGGGCAGGGACCTTGTCCCGAGGAGGAAACTGCAAGTGATAGTGAGTGGGGGCCACTGGACAGGTCCCCTAGGCCAGCCTGGGGCTCCACAATGCCCAGGGCTCACCTTGGAGGCCAGGCTGGGTGCCCCGGCCCCTGGGAATACGGGGCCCCCTCCCAGCATGCATCTCCCGGTGCGGCCTCCACTGACCCCCTGGAGCAGGCGTCAGGAAGCCGGACCACATCCGTGGCTCAGACACTCCAGCGGAGCTCAGGCGAGCTGCCTGGGGCCTCTGCCCACCCTGCGCGGGATGCAGGTCCGGGCCCACCCGCAGGCCAGCCCCTCACCCTGTGCTTGTCCCGAGAGTCCGTGTGGCTGACAATCTGCATCAGGTCCTGGGGGTGGATGCTGCTGACCCTCTCCTGGGGCGGGCGGGAGACAGCACGGGAGTGGTCAGCCTCCGGCCCCGAGGCCCCCACTCGGCGTGCAGGGCGTGTTCGGAGCGGCGGTCAGAACTAGTCTGCAGGCGTGTGCCAGGGCCCCTCCTTGATCCGAGCACCCCGCCGGGGCCATCCCTGCCCGGGCCCCTCCACAAGCACCCGGGGCCTGGAAGGCCCTCCTCTGAGCGGAGGGAGCAGGGCTGCAAGGAGTGGGGTGGAAGCCTCGGGCCCGTGGCTGCCATGTTCAGGGGACCTGCCCAGCCCGGCACAGGCGGGATGAGGCGACAGGGTGGGAGACCTGGCTCGCCCCTCGAAGCCCCTCACCTCCATCCTGGGGCCACTTTAGTCCTGGCCACCCTCCCCCTCCCCTTAACACAGGGCTGCTGTGCCCCCCGGAGGCCTGGGGCCAGGCACAGAGAAACCTGCTGTAAGTGGACACATCGGCCAGAGGCAGTGATCGGGGTCTCCTGACACCCCGCCCGCCCAGCAGGAAGCCTGTGGTGCTGACATTGAGAAAGCTGTGGGGGCTCTCATGGCCCTGGACAAGCAGGAGTCCGCGCACCCAGCCCACCCTGAGCGGCTCGCGCGCACTGACCAGCTCAATGTGAGTCAGCTGCTGGGCCAGCACCAGGGGGTCACAGCACACGCCCAGGATGTCCTTCTGAGAGGCTGGGGGCTTGGCCTTGAGGATGGGCCCTTTATCCACAGCCGGCGAGCGGAGCTTCTCCCGCAGCTCCTGCAGCTGGCTCCGGGCGGCCAGGGACAGCAGCAGGCTCTGCGTCAGCTGGGCAATGGCCTTCTTCACCGTGCCGTTCTCCTGCGGGGCAGGGAGCATGGAGGTGCCAGCACGGGCTGGCGGCAAGACCACACCTCTCAGGAGGACCCGCCTCATTACCCGGGACATACCCAACGCTGAGCCCACATGCCCAACCCAAACCTGCCCTGAGCACCTTGGCCTGACGGAGGGGAGCACAGTGTGGGCCCCCTCTGAGGCCCTCTGGACAGGTGGCTTAGCGGGCTGCCTGTGAAGAAGGGATCTGAGGGCCAGAGCAGGGCCAGAGCTGTCCCTAAGGAACCTTCACCCCTTTCACGCATGTGTGCATGCGCGCGCACACACACACACACACACACACACACACACACGGAGCTCCACCTGAGCGGAGGGAGGCCCTCACCTCATCACACTGCATGATCCGGTGGGTGATGGCCTTCAGTTCGGCCATGGCCTTCTCGTCCTGGAAGTCACAGGGGAAGGCCTCTGTCCACTCCTTTAGCAGCTGCACAATCTTGGCTGAGAAGGACTTCAGCATGGCCTGGGGGTAGGCACAGGTGGGGCCGACCCACCAGAGTGAGTGACAAGACAACGAGTGGTCAACCACCCCAGGCCCGCTGTGCTCAGCGGGACGGCCCCCACAGGGCCACCGGCAGTTTGGTCATACCTGCGTTGTTGTGTATTTGCCTTGGGGACCCTGAGAAAGGAGATGCCTACCCAGAGGGCTCCTGGTAGCTAACTGGGCTCCCATTTTTAAAAAACTGCCAGGCAACTGTTTCTAAACGGGGGTCTCTCACGCAAGCCACACGTCAGGGAGAAGCCTACACTGAGCTGCCCATCTGCACTGTGTTCCTGCCGTTAGAGCCAAGCCTTATAAAGGAGTTCCTGGAATCCTAGTTCAACCAATAGGACTGACACTTTCCCCATCCAATCAGAGCTGCACAGCTATATCTGCATTAGCACCAGTCAGAGCCGCTCCATTCCGGCCAATCAGGACAGTGCTTTTTGGACCAGTCAAACTGTGAGGATTTGGAGTTCTCATTTGCATAAGGACAGACCAATCTGGGACCAGGGGCGGGGACCTCTCTATATATAAATCAGCTCCCTGGTGCTTGGGGGGCTTACCTTCCCCTTCCACTGAAGATTGTTTCCCTGGCTGGAGCTGAAACATCAGTGACTGGCCAGAGCACCCACAGCCACCTCACAGCCATGCTGCTTCAGAACTGAGCTGTGACACTATCCCAGTGATGGCGAACCTTTTGAGCTCGACATGTCAGCATTTTGAAAAACCCTGACTTAACTCTGGTGCTGTGTCACATATAGAAATTTTTTGATATTTGCAACCATAGTAAAACAAAGACTTATATTTTTGATATTTATTTTATATATTTAAATGCCATTTAACAAGGAAAAATCAACGAAAAGAATGAGTTCACGTGTCACCTCTGACACGCGTGTCATAGGTTCGCCATCCCTGCTCTATCCTGAGCTGGCCCACAGCTGTTCTGCAGCCACAGCCATGCTGTTTCATAATTGAGTTGCTTGCACTGAATAAAGTTTCCTTCTTTGCCACACCCCTAATTAGAGATTTGTGTTGGCCTTGAATTGGTGCCAAGGACCATCAGTTGACACCCTTAAGGTTCACTTAAGTGACCTCATTTTCAGAAACCCCAGGCTTCAGCCAGTGTCTGCCCATGGTGCCCACCGCGCCCGAGACAGCCCCTCTCAAGAGGAGGCTCAGGAGGCCCAGCTTCACAGGCCTCTGCCGCACACCCGGCCGAGGGCGGCCTCCGGGAAGGTGGAGGGAGGGTCATCAGTCCCCGGTCAGGGGTCAGGCCCGCTCTGCGCAGCCCCAGGAGGCCTGCCAGCTGGCTGACAGCCTGCCTGCCACCCTCTGCACCAGGCCCTGGGCTTCTAACACCTCACCTACGACCCGGGGCCTCGGAGCTGCGGTGTCTTGACCATCCTGACTGCCCACAGCCTGGCTCTGTCGAAGGGACAACAGTGGCAAACGGCCGTTTGAGTCGCTGAGAACTCCCAGGAGCAGACCCCAGCCTGAAGTGCTGCACCCCACCCCCTAGAGGAGGCAGGGACCCAGGCCCCTCTGGCTTCTTTTGCACCAATGGAGCCAGGCCTCCACTGGGGGGTACTGGCCCTGAGCAGGAGGAGGGCTGAATGCCCACCACAGCAGTTATGCCAGCACCCTGAGCACATCCCAGGGCATCAGGGAGGGCCCGGCCAGGCTCAGCCAGATGCTGCCAGCTGGCGCTCAGCATGCTTCTCTTAGAGCAGGCGTGGAGGCAGCCAGGGGCACGGACAGGTAGCATCAGGTCAGCACGCCTTTACCTTCTCAGACCCGGCGTCCAGCTGCTGCCTCTGCTCCAGGTAGATCTGCCCCACACGGGCCAGCAGGTCATGAGGGGGCATGAAGACCCGGGAGCTCAAGAGAAACGTGAAGATGTATGTTCTCTGAAGAAGAAAAGCAAAGGGGAAGGAGGGAGGGCGAAGTGTGGGTCAAGCCTGGCGGGGCCCATGCCTGCTGCTCCCCTCGGCCCTGCTGGCTCCCAAGCCCAGCATCGCCAGGCAGCGGCCGTGGTTCCGCGTGGCGTACTTCACCGTGGATGCCCGTGGATGCGAGGCACAGATCACCCCACTTCGCAGTGGCTCAAGGCCTCCCCAGTGAGCTCAGCTCCCAGCAGTCTCACTCCACGGGCTTCTCCTCACCCTCCGTCCTACCCCAAGATGGGCGCTAACCAGCCTTGGATGTTGGGAGGACTCTCCCGGCCTGGGCAAGCCTGCTGCCCAGCCCACCGTGCCCCCTGACCTGGTTCCAAGCCAGCTTCTTCTCCAGACCCTCACAGTCCTGCCCGTGGGCCCGGCTGGTGCGGGGAGTGGGGTGATGGGGGTGGGGCCTGTACCTCTGTCAAGGACTGTTGCCAGGCCCTGTGCAGTCACTAACCAGCAGTGGGCTTGTGCCAGCTGCCACACCGAGGCCCTGTTCCACCCCCATGCACCCTTACCACTGGCTCTGCAGTGCAGGCCCGGAGGGTTCCTCAGATCTGGGCTGAAGGGAGGCAGGGAGCAACCCCGGCAGGCCCTGAGAGGGGGTGTGGATGGAAGGAGGGGGTGGTGGATGGAGGGAAGGGTTTGTGGATGGAAGGAGGGGGCGTGGATGGAAGGAGGGGGTGTGGATGGAAGGAG
>NW_006298786.1:625770-637317 GCF_000327345.1 Myotis davidii | reverse complement strand
GAGGGGTGTGGATGGAGCGAGGGGATGTGGATGGAAGGAGGGGGTGTGGATAGAAGGAGGAAGTTGTGGATGGAAGGGTAGACAGCACCCCAGGAGGGAGGTGGTGTCTGACTTGGTGGGAGGCCAGGATCCCTGGAAGCTTAATTGTCTCCAGCACCCTCAGATAAAAGCTGGGGGGCATGCGGGGGGGGGATTCCTCCCTCACCTTCTTTTTTTAAATATATTTTTATTGATTTCAGAGAGGCAGGGAGAGAGGGAGAGAGATAGAAACATCAATGATGAGAGAAAAATCATTGATTGGCTGCCTCCTGCACGCCCCGCACTGGGGATCAAGCCCGCAAGCCGAGAATGTGCCCTGACCGGGAACTGAACCTCGACGCTCAACCACTGAGCCACGCCAGCCAGCATCTCCCCCACGTCCCACAGGCTACACCTGACTCTCAAAGGCCAGAAAGCCCAGCTCTGCCCTGGGGACGAAGTGGGCACCGGAAAGGCCGGCCCAGCTTGGGTCTCAAAGGGAGTAGGCAGGCCCGCTGCTCCCAGAAGCAGAGGAACCCCCATGTGACAAGGGAATTCTTTCTCTCTGGTCCCGTCTGGTCCGGCCATGCCCGTCTCATGCTGAGGTGAAGAGGGCGGATCTGGACGGCAGGTGGAAGCTGCCCCTGCAGTGCGGGTGCTGGCGGGTCCGAATGCTGGCGGTCGTGCAAGGCTGTCATCTCTTCACTTTGGACTATGACGGTTCATGCACAAAGCAAAGCTCCCAGCTCAGGGATGGGACACGTGCAGGGTGAGGCCTCACAGGACTCCATAGCACCTGCTGGCCCTTCAGACTCCTCTTCCTCCCCCGGGCCCTGCACAGAACCTGTCACTTGCTGGCACCACTAGGGCCATCGTCCACCTTCCTGGGGGCCACAGAGAAGTCCCTCCCCCTGGCCCGCCATGCCCCTCCCCTGATACTCCCTCCCTGTCAGGCAGCAGCTTCCCCTGCAGCCCAGGTCACCCTCCTCCCCCACCACACCATTCTCCAGGCCCAGCACTCACATCAGGGTAATAGTCCACTGTGGGGACCAGGTGCTCCATCAAGGCCTCCAGGGACCCAGAAATGAGGCGGCCATCCTGGAAGATGAGGTCCCCGGAGCCGCCGGCCCCACCTCCTCGCTCCCCCATGCCCGGCGGCACCTGTCCACTACAGCTGGGCCCAAGTACGCTGGAGCAGATGATGGACGTCTGGGGCATAGCTTCCTGCAAGAGAAGAACAGGACATAAGGCATCAAAGGAGCCTCTGCCAGGTCCCCCCTGGCCCTCCCGGTGAGTAGGGTGCCGTCGGACATCAGCTTGAGCCCTGGTCGGTGTGGCTCAGTTTTTTGAGCATCCTCCTGTGCACTGAGAGGTGCGGGCTCGATCGCTGGTCAGGGCAGGTGCAGGAGGCAGCCGATCTATGTTTCCCTCTCACAGTGATGTTTCGTTCTTTCTCTCTCCCTTCCTCACTCTCTAAGAATCAATTTAAAATCTTTTTTTTTTAAATCATAGACATCAGCTCAAGCGGACAGGTGTGCAGCCGCTAGGTGTCTTCAGCACCTGCTCCATGCACACCAGGCCTCACTCCAGGTGACGGGACACACAGCCGTGCCCCTGGGGTTAGACCGCACTGGCAGAAAAAAGCGATGCCCGTGCCTGGAGGAGAACATGAGCACGCGAGGTGGGGGTGGGTCAGGCCGCCTCGGGTAGGGGGGTTGGCACACACGGGTGGCGCCAGCTGTGCAGCTCTCTGGGATAAGAAAGGAACATTTGAAGCAGAGAGAGAGCAGGTGCAAGGTCCTGAGGCCAGTGTGTGTGGAGGGGATAAGCAGGTAGAATGGTCTGAAGAGGGACCAGCCGGGCCATGCACACGCCCAGGGCCAGAGGGCAGCCTGCTGTTTCTCCCGGACAAGTGGAATAGGGAAACTGAGACAGATACTTAACCAGCCCACCTGGTTAAGTTTCCAGCCACCTAGGAAATCCCAAAATCCTATCTCCCCTAAGCAAGGACACTTAAGAGTAGATGGCTGCCCCTTTCCTCTCAACCAGAGGGTAAATAGCTTAAACCACCCTACTCAGAGGGACAGAGAGCAGAAACCCAATTAGTGCCACTTGCCATGGACGGACAAAGTCAGGGGAATCAATCTCATTTTGGCTCATCAGATTAAAGCTGGTGAATATTCTACTGAGATCCTCCCCTCAATTCCCTAAATGCCCAGCCTTGATTTTTGTTATTATTTTTATTTTTTAAAATGTATTTTTGTTGATTTCAGAGAGAAAGGTAGAGAAAGATAGAAACATCAATTATGAGAATCATTGATTGGTTGCCTCCTGCACGCCCCCTAATGGGGATCGAGCCTGCAACCCCATGTGCCCTTGACTGGAATAGAACTGGGGACCCTTCAGTGCGCAGGCCAACGCTCTATCCACTGAGCCAAACCAGCTAAGGCAATGCCAGCCTTTAAAACCCTCCAGAGATGGACCCAGCAGGGCCTCTCCCTTTCCCTCCCTCCCTCCCCCCAGCATGTTACCTCTGCCTTCTCCCTCCTAAGCTCCAAGGGCCCTTCTACTACCTCTGCAACTTTCTAAATAAACTCTCTTAGAATTTGCCGAACTCAAGAACCGAGGTCCAAGGTCGCTGCCAACACCGCCAGCAACAGCAGAGGAGGAGGGGCCGACTTTGGACATTACAGAATGGCCTCGGCCCGGCGACTAACCAGCACGGGGAAAGCATGAGCGTGGGGTTGAGGAAAGATCTGGAATGTGCTTGGGGGCATGCTGGATTCGACATGCCTATTACACGTAGATGTCGGGCAGCAGCCCTGGGACTGGGTGCTCCCGTGCTGGGGCCGTCCCAGTGGCCTGGCCATGTGTGATGGAGCAGAGGGTCCCACCTCACGCCACTGTCCCCAGGGCTCTCAGGAGGCCTGGGAGAGTCAAGCCCTTGGACGGCAGTGTCCTCACTGCCCGAGGCAGCAGCCGCACCGGGAAGGGGCTCTCTGGGGATTTGCCAGCCTGAGGCCTTGAAGGCTAGCTCTCCCTCATGCTGCAGGTGTGGCCTAATCCCCGCCTCCGCCCCGCACACACACACTCACACACACACACACCTACACACACATCTACACACACACCCACACACACACACACATACACACACACACCTACACACACACATACATACACACATACACACACACATACACACACATACACACTCACACACACCTACACACACACACATACACACATACATACACATACATACACACACACTCTCACCTACCCCTACACACACACACTCACACACACACACCTACACACACACCTATACACACAACTACACACACACCTACACACACATCTACACACACACCCACACACACACACACATACACACACACACCTACACACACACATACATACACACATACACACACACATACATACACACGCATACACATCTACACACATACACACATACATACACACGCCTACACACACATACTCACACACATACCTACACACATACGCACACACCTATGCACACACACATACATACACACATACATACACACCCATACACAGACACACACACCTACACACTCACACTCACACACATACATACACACGCACACATACACATACATACATACACATCTACACACATACATACACACACTCTCACACACACATACACACACATACACACACACTCACACTCACACTCACACACCCTTGCTCAGACAGCCCCAACAGGGAGGGCAGGCGGGCTGAGGTCGGAGTGGAGGAGCCGGGCCTTCCTGCCTTGGTGGCGCCATGGTCAGGCTGCGCCCTGTCCGGTCACTGACAAGCAGGTGCCCTGCCCTAGTGCCTGCCTCCCCAGGCAGCCACGTGCCCTCCTCCTCCCGGGGCAGGGCTCCCTTGGCCCTCGGTGTGACCTTGCAATGATGCCACTGTCCCTCGCCCCAGCCGGCTCTCTGACCCAATGGGCTGAGCTCTGAGCCATGTGGCCTCAGCTTCTCTTCTGTGCAGAGCAAACCGTAGTCAAGATTATTTTCCTGCCATGAGAGGGCACAGGCTGCTGCCCTCCTAGGAGGGCACAAACAGAGCAAACTCCCTCCCAAAGCACATCAACTGAGCCTCCTGGCCAAACACCTGGAGGCGCCTTAGAATCCCCTGGGAACCCTTTGCCAGGAGGGCAGAGCTCAAGGCAAGTCCCGGCACACGGCAGGATGGAAGGCCCCGGCCCACGGAGGCTTCCCTCCAGGATGGGGGCCCGGACTCACAGAACATGTTACATGCACGCCCTCGGGCCCTGCGGCCTCCCGGGGTTCCGATGCCGGTTAGGCCAAGAACCGCTGACTAGAGCCATCCTGCATTTTTCAGATGTTGAAACAGAAGCTCAGTGGGGAGGAAGTTGGCCGAGGAAATCTTAGGGTCTCCAAGTCCAGTCCTGGTGTCACTACCTCCAGGAAGCCTCCCTGGGTTAATCCCTAGACTACAGGGTGCTTGAGGCTGAAAATGACCCTCACATCCTCTTGCCGGCTTGAGCCTGGCCCATGGTGCTCACTGGGATGAAATTTATTACTGGTTTGAATAACAGTTTGCTGAAATTTAAGTTTGTTGTTTGTGGGATGAAATAACAAAGGCGGGCTCCCCAGGCACCTCAGCAACCTCAACTGCTCTGTGGTGCCATCACTGCTTCCCGGGCCCCAGCACTCCACCTGAGGCCCATGGGCTGCGGGCAACTCCCCCAGATCACTTAGTTCTGGTTTCAGAAGGTGACCCATGGGTAGTTTCCTTGGTCAGTTGGTGCTTTTTGAGTCACTGGCCTCTCCCACTGTGGAAGCTGCAGACCCTCTGGTCAGGAGGTACCAGGGAAGGGGCACTATTGCCCCACTGACTCACACAGTCCCTGAGGTCCCTCACAGGGCAAGACCACCCTGGGTCCAGCCTGCAGGGGGCACAGTCTGGAGCTCTGAGTCAACACAACTTAGGTCAGAAGCTTTTTGTGGGGCCTCAGACAAAAAACTTTAGCTTCTGAGCATTTGCAACTGCCCTACATCATGCACACAGACACAGCGCACACAGCATGCACACTGCATACACACATGCACAACACACACAGCACACATACACAGTGTGTGTACACGCACAGCACACACAGCATTCACACTGCAGATACACATGCACAGCGCACACAGCAAACGTACACAGTGTGTATACACGCAGAGCACACACAGCATGCACACTGCATACACACATGCACAACACACGCAGCACACATACACAGTGTGTGTACACGCACAGCACACACAGCATGCACACTGCATATACACATGCACAGCACACACAGCAAACGTACACAGTGTGTATACACGCAGAGCACACACAGCATGCACACTGCATACACACATGCACAGCACACACAGCACACATACACAGTGTGTATACACGCACAGCACACACAGCATTCACACTGCAGATACACATGCACAGCGCACACAGCATGCACACTGCATATACACATGCACAGCGCACATACACAATGTGTATACATGCATAGCACACACAGCATGCACACAGTGCACAAGTGTATGCACAGTGTGCACACATACATAACACACATGGCATGCACAGTCCATGCACACATGTGTAATGCATGTGTGTGCACACCTGCTGAGGAGCACATTGCGCCAAAGCATGGGCAGCATGGAAGCCGCCTGGACTGAGGGCCCAGGGGGGAAGAGGTCAGCTCAGCGGGGCAGCCTGGGTCTGGAGACTTCTGAGCCTCTCAGGAGAGGGAGAGGAGGGATCTCAGGCAGCCCCAGTGCTGGGAGAGACCCTGGGAGAGGGGAAAGGAGAGTTTTAGGGGCTTTTTGCAGATGGTTACAAATGAAATTCCCTTTTGCAGCCTCTTCAAGAGACTTTAGCTTGAGACATAGGCCCACTCCCTGCTATGGTGCTTTCTCATGTGGTCTAAACAAACTAGGGCCTTGGGGGACCCATGCCTCTCCATCGGGCAGCAAAGGAGAGAGGAGCGTACCAGAGCCCTGCACACCCATGTGTACACAATTGTGGCCTGGGGCACCGCCCTAGTCCCAAACTCGGGTTGTGCCTGAGATGGCCTTCAGAGACAGACAGCCCCATCCATCATCCCAGGAGCCCCTGGTCCCAGGAGCTGCAGCTGTGGCAGAGGCCCAGGCCGGCTTCCCTCTGACAGCGAGCGCACAGCGTGCACCCAGTCAGAGCACCCAGTCAGGCCCTGCTGAGAGCACCCAACAGCACAATCACTACACCTTCACATCCCTTTACATGCACTTGCACTAGTCGCCCGGGTGAGGGTGACGTCCTTTCCCGGTGCCTTTCCTGCCTCCTGTACCACAGCCCCACCAGGTCCGGGGAGGCCTGACACCGCCCAGTGGCCTCCCATAGCTGAAGCCACAAACAGTACCTGGGAAAGGATATAAATGACGGTGACTCTAAAACCCGCCAATCCCTGCAGGATCCCTGTGCCCACAGCTGCTCGGGCAGCCCTGCCACCTCCCTGGGGTGCCCCTGCCAGGGTCTGCTCTCACAGGGAGCTCTCAGTCCTGCGTGCCAGCCCTCAAGGGCGAGGTCCCTGCCCAGGAGCAGGATGGCAGGGAGGGGGAGGACAGAAAGAGGCTCATGGTGGCCAGGAGGGACAGGGGCCTCATCCTTCAGGAGCCACATGGGAGGGGCCACTGCCCCGACCAGTCCTGCTCCAGGGCACGTGCTGGGGAGAGAGGCAGGGCTCAGGGGCATCCACCCCCAGCACCCGGTGTCTGCAGAGCGCCTCTCGGCCCAGACGGCCTGAAGGAGAAACACTGGAAGGTGGCATCTGTGGTAACTGCTGGCCTCAGGCACAGCCAGCTCGGCCCCAGCTGACGGTGGGTGACAGTGGGAAGGGGAGTCTCCTGCTTAGCGGACAGGAACAGTGTCAGGCCTCCACTCAACCGTGAAAAAGGGGAGCTCTGGGGCAAGTTCCCAGGGCACAGCCAGAATTTTCGGACCCCTTCCAGATCTTATAGTCCGCAGTCTGGAAATTTCTGAGAAACACGGAAGCAGAGCCAAGCTTTCTTTCGTCTGTTCATCCTCGGGAGTTGGAGCCACTGTGTGCTGAGCGTTACACATCTCATCTCACCCGATGCCACCCCTCTCACCCGGGGCATGCAGACCCCCATTTCCCAGACGAGGACCGGCACACATCTGCCCAGGCCTGCCCACCTCGCAGCCCAGCCCGTTCTCGGAACCGTCACTTCCCCCATCATTGTCCTTGGCCTGCACGACTCTAAGCATCAGGCAGAAGCCCTCAGCTGTGCACAAGGGAAAAGGCTCGTTCCTGGGCATTCTGCATGATTCCAGGAAGGAAGAGGCTCCCAGCTTCCTGGACACCAGACAGAAATGGCCCTCAGGGCCCTGGCCAGTGTGCTCAGTGGCTAGAGTATCAGCCCTCACACGGAAGGGTTGTGGGTCTGATTCCCGGTCAAGGGCACATACTGGTTGCAGGTTCATTCCCCAGCCCTGGTCAGTCGACGAGTTCTCTTGCATCAATGTTTCTCTCTCCCTCCTCCTCTCTTCCGCTCTCAAAAAAATCAATGGAAAAAATAACCCTGGGTGAGGATTAAACAAAAATACATAAATACATAAAGGGCCCTCAGGGCCCATCCTGCATGAGGCCCCAGGAATCTTCCCGAAGGTGGAGGAGCGGCCAGGAGCCGCACCCCTGCCAGGCTGTGCACAGGGCGATTCTCTGAGGCAGCGCACGCACTTCTATTTTTTAACCTGCTCAACAAAACAGAGAGTATTTTTAGCTCAGCAAGCTGTGAGGCATCACAATTAGCAACTGGAAATTACACACATTGCCAGTCCCCCTTCTGTTATCTGGGAGACACTGAGACGGCGCCCGGGAGGGAGCAGGTGCCAGCCCTGTGTCCCCACCCTGGCGGCCACTTAATCAGGAGGCCAGACTTCGGCAGAGATTTTGGAATGGGTGCTTCAGCGGAGCTGTCTCGAGCTTCGTCCTGGTTCCAAACACTCCTGCCTCGAGGGGAGCAGGGCAGGCACCACGCTGCAGCTAGAAGACGCTGCGGGGGAGAGAACCATGCTGGTGGTTGGACCCAGCCAGGGCCAGGGGAGCCCAGCTCTGCCAGGGACCCTGGCCTCCTGTCCCATCTGCAGAGTGAACTCCATCACCTTCTAAAGGCTGACTGATTCTCTGAAGTCATGTGTGCTGGGGTGTGGCGGGAGGTGGGGTGCTCCACAGAGCCCTACCCTTGTCCATTCGTTCACTCATCATCCACGCCCACAGCCTGCCTGGACACTGGAGGTGCAGCAATGGAGGACACGGGCCTCGGCCCTGCGGAGCCCACAGGAGCCGGCTGCGGCTGGCTTGCTGGAGGACCACAGGAGCAGCCCTGAGTTGATGGTGCCCTAAAGAGGAAGAAGACCCTGGCTTCCTGAGGAGGGGACGTCTGAGCCTGAAGGAGACCCCTGGGAAAGGAAGAGCCTGCGAGAGGATGGGCGGGCGCCAGGCCTGCGGACCTGCCCGCCTTCCATCTCATTTGCTTTCTGGAAAGTCTGCCCTGGAGCACTTCCACTTGCTCACTCACTCCAAGATCAATATTTCCTAATCGCCTGTGTCATTCTTGCTAAACGGGGATCTGTGCCAGGCTGCCCCTAACCCACCCCAGCCCCAGGATTCAGGTCACACGGAGTCCCCTCCCACAGCTCTGGGGGAAGGGAGGGAGGAGGGGGGAAGGGAAGGGGGGAGGAGGCGCCCTCCCTGCCCTCCTCCAGCCCAGCCCAGCCCAGGCCTGCATGGGCCTCAGGTGGGCTCCTCCTGCAGGATCTGGCAGGTGACCCCCTTAGGGGCCAGTCTGGGGAGCGGGATTAGCAGAGGGGGCACTCACTCTACATAGCAGGGAACTCTAAGCAGGAAGTTTCAGGTCAACACCATTTGTAAGTGAAATGCTTATTTAAGTGCATGGCTCCAACCCCAGATTCTCTGAGCAAATAATGCAAAACCTTTGGGCAAACTCTAGGGGGTCCTCTGCAGGAGCGAGGGCGTGGGCCTACCCTGAACTCACACCACCCGAGGGGGAGTGGGAGAGGGCTACCCTGCCCTCCTAAAGCCATCGGGTGCTGAAGGCGGCCTCCACTCCCCGGGACCTGTGACTAAATTGTAACTAAGAACCTGCCTACGTGGGGCGGGGGGTGGGAGCTGGGTGTTCACTGGTGAGTCAGGGGGCCCGTGGCAACACACAGAGGGAGAGGTGAGGGTGCTGGGAGGCATCCTGTTTGGACAGAGGCGTAGAGTCACGCTGGGGACAGGCTGCAGTGCACTGTGCCTGTCTTTTCTGCGCTGTGAGGCGGGGGCCTGTGTCTTGGGCTTCCTCCCTCTGGCCACACAAGATGGCAAGAGTCAGGCTTCCCACCCCACATAGGCCAGGCCATGTGGCAGGGGCAGCAGCACCACCTGATTCCCTCCTCATGTCACGTAGTCTTCCATCATCTGATCCTGGTGTCCCCAGCTGGGCTCATAGACCAGAAAATGCGGCAAAAGCTGCAGACCAGCAGTGGATGGTGGCTTCACCATGGCCTCTGTGGTCCCACCTGTGGTGCAGGGTGCTGGGGGAGGGGCAGATAGAGGCAGCAGGCGCTGGGCCCTCTGGCTGGAGGAGCACAGGGCTACCTGCCCCCAGCTCAACCACCTGCCCTCTCAGGTCCTCCTTCCTCTCCCCTCTTCTCTAATTCTCTGCTCCTGAAAGCTCCGTGTCCCTCCCTCCTCACTGCACACCCCTCCCCTTCCCACTCTGGGACCTGAAGTTTCTGGAACTATTAGGATGCGGTTCCACTCCATCCCCACCTGGGGCAAAGTGGCACTCGCCCAGGGACCTGCCAGTGCCAGGCCCTCTGGGAGCGTCTGCACAGAACACAGGCAAGCAACACGTACTTGAGAGTCTTCTTGCTTAGCTCACCATCATTTCCAGAGATTCCAGTGGGTGCAAGAGGTTCTAGAAGCCAGGATCCTGCAAGCCAGGCCTTGCATCTGCCCAGGTGGCCCCGGGTCTGTCTGCCCTGCAGCTCAGGTGATTGGATCCCAGAACCCTGGGGACCCACTTCCTGCAGCTCTGCTGCCAATTCTCCTCTGCATCCTCCAACCACAGGGATGGAAGGGCCCGACCTCAACAACCCCCAGCAACTGAGGGGTCCAAGCAGGGAGCTCCCCGCTGGGGGCTGTCCCTCCCCCTCCAAGTCCCAGCTCTCGGCTCTTCCTAACTTTGAGCTGAAATGTGTCCCCCTGAGCTCCAGAAAGCCCTGGCTACTTAGGGTGTGGCTGCAAGCAGGAGCTGGGGCCCAGCGGGCTGGGGGGAAAGCCTGGGCACCCCGTGAGCGGGAGCCAGCACCCTCCTCTGCACCTCCAGCACCTATTTCACAGGTGGCCGTGAGCAAGGCATGGGGCCACCGTGCTCAGGGCATGCCTGGGGACTGCTGGTTTGGGCAACACCAGAACATAGGACACTGACAGGCACTTGTCCTCAAGGTCACCTGCTGCTTTCTTAGACACAGATTATGGGGCCGGTGCTGCTGCTCTCCTTGGTCCCTGGCCCCTCTTGCCATCATGCCCAGCACAGCCAATGTGCCCCTCCACAGACAAGGAAAACATGGGAGGACCAGCCGTGGAGCTCATGGCCTGCTTGCACTGCCCTGTCCTGGCACGTGGGGCCCAGAGCAACCCTGGCCTAGGGGTGGCTGCTCGGCCAATGCCCGGGCTTGGGAGGGGCAGGGGTGACCCGCCTCTGACAGGACTCTTCAGTTCTCACCCTCCTCCCACTCACCCTTTGGACTTTCCCCCAGGGAAGTCCTTGGGAGGACACGCCGGCCCGTCCCTGCAGCTCCCAACTCTGCGTCCTCCAGCCCAGTGGGCACTGGGGCCAGAGGGCGGCGGGGGCCGTTTTCGTATAAACCAAGCTTCATCTCTGACATTCAGAGATGCCATGGGGATGGCCAGGCTCACCCTCCCGTGCCCTCTGGGCTGTAAGCCAGACTCCAGCCAGGAGGCCGCTGCCATGGGAACGGGAGCTAGGCAGCACCTCGCCAGCACCTCCTCTGCAGAGGCCGGGCCGGCCGGGACAGATGCTGATCAGTAAGGCTTTGTTGCAGATGCGTGATTCATATTTTTCTTCTGAATCCCTCCCCACTCCCCAGGACTCTCTGCATTGACGGAAGGAATCTCGCCCTCTCCCCTTCGCTCTCCTAAACACAAATTCTGCCGAGTCTGGGGTTTTCGTCTTCTTTTCCCTCCTTCTTTTCTTCTTTTTTGTCCACTCAGCTCCTTACGCGGCTGCCCAGGGGACAAAATGTCATTGTCCACAATAACATCCCATTACTGGGATGGAGCGGCCGAGGAGGCACAGGGAGGGTTTCAGAGAATCCCTGCCCTTTCCCGCGAGCCACTGGCTTCCCACTCAGGTTTGGGGGGGTGGGCCAAGGCAGAGAAGGGGA
>NW_006298786.1:619345-625752 GCF_000327345.1 Myotis davidii | reverse complement strand
CCCTCTCCAGCCAATGCCATCAGTCTCCAGGGGAGCCCCCAGCGCTCCGCACGTGGGTGGGTGACTGGAGCTCCTGGCGGCTGAGCGGGGCACAGGCTAGGACCAGAGCGCGTGCAAGCGGAGGAAACCTTAGGCCAGGCCTGTCACTTCTGCTGGCCCCTCCAGGTGCCTCTGAGGCGGAGGTAGGGCCGGTGCAAATCCCACCTCAATGGAAAGTGCTCCTCTTGGACCCCTTCTAGGCTCCGGCCAAACAGGTGCTCCCACCAGGAAAGGGGAGGACCCAGGTTCCAGGAGGGAGCAGTTCCGCAGCTCCCCTTCCCAAGCAGCATGGCCCTGAGCCCTGAGCGAGCCAGACAATGAAGGGCTGTCAGAGCTGAGGGTCCTGGAGGGCAGGGAGGCGGGCCCTCTGGATGAACAGGTGGGGGGCAGGCCTCCACCCCCCAAGCCTACCTGGGGTGCTGGGGTACAAAAAGAAAGAACACAGTTCTTTTATTTTTAAATGACATCCAATTAGGCTGATACTTTAAATAAAACTTTTCCTTAAAAACAAACAAAAATCCATTCCCTTCCCTTGAATTTCATCCTCCTGTCCCTGGGACCTCACTGTGCTTCAGGAGCAGGGGCATCTGGTGCCACCCGAGGGGTGGTGGAGGGAACACACAGCCCCCCACTGGGCCCCGAGCCAAGGCCTCGTCCAGAGGCCACAGTCTCTCAGAAACAGGACCAGGACACCTGTCCTGACCCTCCAACAGAAACCTCTCCCACCCCTGTGCCACCACCAGTGCCACCCCCGGTGCCACTCTCTGTACACAGGCAGCTTCCCTGCTCCATGCCCTGTGTCCCCTGGCCCTGGAGGCTTACAGCCAGGCGGCTGGAACCTGCCCAGCCCCCAGAAGTCCCCCCAGCACAGCCCCTCCAGCCCCACCCCCCAGGGCAGCGCACTTCCCCACACATCACAGTTCCGTTTTTCTTGTTTCAGGAAGGGCCCTCAGAACAAGGCCCAAAGGACTGAAGCCATCAACCTCGGTTAAAAAGCTCGGAAGCGGGCCGAAACCAGTTTGGCTCAGTGGATAGGGCGTCGGCCTGCGGACTGAGGGGTCCCGTGTTCGATTCTGGTCAAGGCCATGTACCTGGGTTGCGGGCACATCCCCAGTAGGAGATGTGCAGGAGGCGGCTGATCGATGTCTCTCTCTCATCGATGTTTCTAATTCTCTATCTCCCTTCCTCTCTGTAAAAAAAAAAAAAAGCTCGGGAGCGGGGCCGCTGGGGTCTAAGCCCTGGGGAGTGTGACCATCACGATCTGATCCGAACCCAGGGCCAGCTGCGCAGACTCAGGAGAAAGACGGAGAGCAGCAGGCGAAGGCCAGTGGGGGCTTCCATCCTCAAGATGGATGAGGCCTGGCCAGAGCCAGAGGCCGCCATGCAGTGCCCCTGAGGGGCCCTTCCTGAAACAGCCCAGCTTTCTCACTGCCAATGAGTGACGTTCACAGAGGACTGCCCCCCTACTGGCGCCCTGCAGGGCGTTGCTGCCCACAGATGAGGGGCAGCCCTGGAGGCTAGGACAGCCTGAGGCCACCGGGCTGCTGTGCCCAGGAAACGGGCCCAGTGCCCAGCACAAAGCAGGGAGCTCCTCCCCATGGGCCAGACAGGAGCCAGGACAACCAGAACTTTCTACTCTTCCTGACACTGGGAGATACCCAAGGAGATACTGGGGGAAGGAATGGAAATACTGCAGTGCATTTTCTCAAGGGGGTGGGGAGGGTGGAACCATGAAGAGACAAATGCAGGAAACACCACGCCCCACACACAGGATGGCACGTCCTGCATCAGAGCGCCCATCGCAGCGTTGACACAGCACAGCACCAGTGAGGCCCCGTGGAGTCCCAGGCAGGAACGTCCAGGGCAGCGTGACATGGACACGCCCTGAACATCAATAAGCGAACGGTGAACCCAAAGCATTCACCCACTTCACAAAATCTTCCCCAAGTCATGTTTGGGGTCCAAACAATCGAACTCCAATTGCAGACACATCTTATAAGGAAACTCCTTATGCAATTGGATGTGGCTAAAGCTGTACACAGAGAAAAATTCATCGAATTCAGTATGTCTTAAACAAGAACAAAGAAAACAAATGAATTAAGCTCTTGATTCAAAAAGTTGAAAAGAACTTCTCAACAAAACAGACATCAGCAAACTGGAGGAAGGAATTACTAAGAGATAAATTAGTGGATTTAATGAAAGAAAGAGAATAGAACTTGCTGATTACACTCAAGAACTGATTTTCTTTGAAAACACAAATTAGAAAATCAACCTCTGGCAATTCTAATCAACAAAAAAAATGGAAGGAAGGAGAACGGCAGTGAGGGAAGGAGGGAGGGAGGGAGGAAACTGGGAGGGAGAGAAAATGCAAAAATATAGCTATTGGGAATGAAGATATGGAGAAGAAACTTAGAAAAATACACTATGTAGATCTGCACTAGAAGACTGAAAGCAGTTTGAACTGGGATATTATCTAGAAAATATAAGTAACCAAAATACACTAAAAAATGTTTAGAACGCAAAAAGACCAATAACCATAGTACAAATTAAGTAAGTTGACAGCCAACTAAACCTCAGAGAAAAATAAAAGCAAGCCATAGCTGATACAGTTTCTAAAATGAATTACTTCAAGCCTTGGAGAGTACAATGATTTTATGTTATATTTAAACTAGTTCAACTACACAATTCATGTTGAAAACCTCTCCTATTCATTGTATGACGCTAACATAACTCTGATTTATAAACGTGACAAATATGTCACCTAATAGAAAATTACATGGGCCCTAAGTAAAGCCAAGGAAGAAATATAGTCAATAATCCTGTGATAGCTGTGCCTGTGCCGGTGGGAGCCATAGTGAGGGGAACACTATGTAAAGTATACGCTTGTCTAACCACTAAGCAGTACACCCCAAACCAATCCATAACAATAAAAAAGGAAAGTACAGACGAAGAGTACCCTAAGCATCAAATCAGTGGAATGCACCTGAGCACATTCAAGCACAATCGAGCCTGACCCCTGGGATTCGGGCCAGGAACGCGGCATGATTTTGCTCAGAAGAGCTAATACGTCAACACATTAACAAGCCCACGGAGACAGAAAGGGGATGGTTTTGCTGAGCACAGGAAAGCTTTTGATGAAACTGCATATGAATATCTGTTCTTGGTGAACACTCTTGGCGACTAATGTATGAATGGAGCATACTGTTCATGAAGAAGAATATTTACTTGAAATTTAAGGCCAAATTCAGACTTAACAGTAGAACATTAGAGGCCCTCTCATTAAAATAAAAGCAAGCCAAGGCAACTGTCATTATTTAATGTTGCTCTCCACCTTTTGGAAAACACAAAAAATAAATAAAAAATACGTTAGAAATGGAGAGGTAGACTGTATCTTATGTGCTGTAATGGGATTAATTTATTGGGTTTTCCCAGGAATCCAAACTGAAAATCTGTTCCGGCTAATGAGAAAGTTCAATTATCAATTACTTAACATACATTTAAAAAAATAAATAGCTTACCTACCTGTCTCCCTGGGTATAGGGGTTCCCATCCCCAGAGACATTCCCACTGAGTCCACCGGGAGCAGAAACTGTAATGCTCACTCCAGTGGCCGTGAGGGAGGGGCATGTGTGAGCAGGTGCCTGCATGTTGCTGGCCCTGGGTCCCCCTGGCTCCGTGGGTCTCTCAGCCATTGGCCCGGGACACGTTCTCCCCAGTGGCCTGCTCTGTCACCCAGGTCTGCCACCCGGCCTGTAGCCTCCTTCCTGGCCCAGACACTGCACCATTCTGCCCTCTGGGCTGGGCCCTGCAGATGTCCAGCCTCCTTTAGGAACTTGCTCTCCCTCTTTTAAGGATGATGCTCCTAGCCCGGTGCCCAAGGGAGAGCAGGCTCTGGGGTCAGCCAGTCCCAGAATGCATGTGGGCTCCCCTGCTCCTGGTGCTGCTGCAAGCTCTGATCCCTGACCTCCTGGCTGAACTCAGGCAAGCTGGGGTCCTGAGCCCCTTAGTTTCCCTGTGTGTAAACCAAGGAGGCAGAACTAGGCAGAAACAGGCCACACGCTGTTTCCTGATGACAGGCTTGTTCTTTCCTTTCTTCCCTCACTTATTCAGCGAACAAACATCCATGGGGCCCTGTTGACCTGTGCCTCACACTTGGAAATAGAACCCAGGGACCTGTGTCTGCCAGGGGAGACAAATGTAACACCACAGTGCGTGTGAGCAACTTGGGATTAGGGGTCTTTGCTGGGTGCTGAGGAGGAACAAGGGCGGGAGAACTAATGCTAAAAAGAGAAAGCAGGAAAGGCTGCCTGGAGGAGGTGATTATTTATGTTTGTTTTTAGGAGGTGATTTTTTAGATGGGCTTCTGAGGATGACCAGGAGTTTTTCAGTGGGTTAAGCGAAGGAAAAGCAGGGCAACATCACAGGTCTCCAGGCCGACACCCCAGTCCCAACAGACCTAGCCCTCCTCTGGTCTCTCTCCAGCAGCTGCCCTGAAGGGTGAAGTCCAAGGAGCCCAGAGGTGTGGAGGGTGCAGGCAGCTTCCACAGGCACCACAGCTCCATCCTGCGCCCAAGTCAAACCCTGCCCATCCCAAAGCCAATGTGTGGTTCTCTCCCCAAAGGGGTTTCCCAGGCTGCTCAGCCCTGGAAGACTGTGGGCCCTGGCTTGATGGGTATGCGACCTGCAGGTGGGGCTGTCCCCTGACTCCCACACCTCCGCCAGCCCCCAAGGCACACAGCAGCCACGTCTTACCCGAGGAGCGGCTCCCTCAGCTCCCCTTGCCTCTCCAGGTGAAGCTCACTGGAGGGCCTCCCGTCTCCTTGCAGGAAGCCCAGCAAGATGGGAGCGTGGTGCTTGGATAGGCCGGGCCCACGGCCAGGCTGTCCTTAGCCAGCAGGTACAGGTGTGGGCAGTGTGGCCAGGAAGTGGCAGGGGGCCCACAGGGCGGAGCAAACTCAGGCTCCAAATTAGCCCTCCAGGCCAGACCTCTCCCGAACCCAGGACTCCTGCGGGTGATGCCACCTGGCTGTAGGGTGGGTAGTCTTGTCCCTGTTGCCACCTCCAGGACCCTCCATCCTGCATGTCACACACGGAAGCCCTACCTGGGGCTCCAGGAACATCCTGGATGCCTGCTCCCCAAGTCTGTCCACTGCCTCCCACCCACCGCCCTGCTCCACCTGCACCCTTTCTCACCTCTCGACCTGCAGCACCGCACCCCTGCAATCAGTGAGGCCTGGCCATCACCTCCTCTCCTCCATGGCTACCTCCCTGCCTAGCGCCTCTGAGCCCCTGCACCTGCGCTGGCCCGTGTCCTCACCTGCTCTGCTCCTGACACCCGCCTCCAACCTGACCCCTGGACACTCAGGAGGCTTCCTCCTCAAAGCCCCGCTGGGTCTTTTCCTGCCCGCCCCTCTGCTCCCGCGGCCGCACCGCAGGTCTCCCCTTGGCCTGTCTCCATGCACAGGCAGCGCACGCTGAGGCCTTCCTGGTCCACCTACCCAAGGTGCAAACAGCTGCCCACACTGGCGGTCAGGACCCTGGGCACCACATTGTCGCCTGGTGAGCCAGGCTGGGCAGGATTGTCAGCACCGGCCCTCCTCTGGTGCCCCATCTGCAGGTCAGCTCCGAGCGAAGGGGGACTGGAACAGAGGGAGCACCTGTCACACTGCTGGGTGCGCCTCCAAGGCAGGGCCTGGGGAAACAGCCATGGCAGGCAACACTCATGCTCAGGACTAACCTCAGGGCAGGGCCGTGGCCTCCCGCCAGCAGAGAGGAAGCTGCCCGCACCTGGAGCTCCACTCTCCTGAAACCCACCAGCGTTTGTGGGCCCCCGCGAATCCTGCCCCACACAGGCCTCCCCTCTCTCCCACACACACCCTTACATAAGCAGCAGAAGTTTCACATGCTCTCATCTCGCCCACGTGCCCACTTCATCACAGGCCGCCCCTTCCCTGCCCCTCCTCCGGGGCTAACAGACGGTTCCGGGCCCCTGGAGTCTAAGGAAGGACTCGGGGAATCTTGGTTTTTAGTCCCCTGACTGTGCCAGGCCCGGGGCAGCCATCCTGTTTTGCACCTGCTCCCAGGACGGCCGTCTCCTGCCTCCCCTGGCCCTGTTCACCCACAGGAGTCCCTACGGGCTTGCTGGTGCCCTCAGCCACAGCCCATCAGGAAGGCAGCCGGGCCATCCCATCCTGAGCCCTGGGCGCCGCCCACCTGGCAGCAGGTGCCCCTGCAGAAGTGTTGGGGTGGGGGGCGGCTCCCTCTGGGCCAGTGGTTCCGGAGGGGACGGTCGGGTCGCACTCCCTCCCCGATGACAGAACCCCTTCCCCAGGCCTGCGGCGCAGAAACCGCTTGCACCTGGCCTGCTG
>NW_006298786.1:608249-619050 GCF_000327345.1 Myotis davidii | reverse complement strand
GCTGTGGGAAGGGAGCGGTGGTATGGGTGGGGCCCCGCTCTCAGAGAGCCCTGCACCCCCTTTCCTTTCCCGAGCACCTCCCCTCTCCCTCCCTCACCTGACCTCGCCTTCTCGATGTCCACTACAGAGCCACGGAGGCGCTGGCCCCGCGCGGGGCTTGGATGCGTCCCCTGATGGGGTGCTCACTCCACTAGCTCTGCCCTTCCATTTCCTCGAGTGAACGCGGGGACACCAGCTGCTCCGGTGGGAGGACCAATCTGAGACACGCGCGGGGCGGCGCTGGCACATGACACTGAGGCTCATTCCACCCCCCGAGCCCCAACGCTCCGAGGAATCCTGTCAGGTGACAGGTCTCCCCTCCACCGCGCTCCTGCCCTCCACCCAGGCTCCCAGTTCCTATGAAGAAGATGGACCGCCCAAGAGCGCCCTCTCTGGAGACCTGAGCTGGGAGCCCAGAGGCTGAGTGGGGAGAGGAAGCAGGAGTGAGATCCCGGGGACACATCCCCAGAGCGGAGCAGGGACATGCTTTCTTCCTCCTGAGGAGGAACAGGGAGGCCCCAGAGGAGCTGAGCCAAGCCCCTGGGAGCTCAGGAGCAGCCCTGGGCCGGGCAGGAGGTGGGGACCCCTGTCAGTATCCAGGGGGTTCCCAGGATGTCCACCCTCTGCTGGGAGCTGTAGGAGACAGCTGTCTCGCCTCCTGGCTACCCCTTCTTCTTTGCCTGCCAGTCACGAGATTAATTTTTGAAAACACAAGTTAAAAAATAATTGACAGCCCGATTCCCAGTTCCTCCATGGCTGTGGGCCCGGGACAAGGCCCATTTCGGACCTCAGCCTCTGTCCCCATGCAACGGAGAAGGGGGACAGCCTCATCCCGTTATTTGCCCCGGGGAATGAGGGGCTGTGCTGGGTCCTGCGCTGGCCTGCCCAAGAGGGTGCGGCGGCTGGAGCAGCTTCTTCTCTTGAGCTCTGTCCCAGCCCCGCTTTCTCTACTAGCCCGGAACTCAGCTCTCACGGCTTCAGCGCCTGCAGGCCTAACCATGGGTGGGCAGTGGGGGCAGAGAGGGGGCACCAAGCAGAAATGGCCATGGCTGCCCTGACTGAGGGGCTCAGTTGGTTGGAGCATCATCCTGTACACCAAACAGATGGTGGGTTTGATACTCCGTCAGGGCACATCCCTAGGTTGTGGGTTTGATCCTCAGTTGGGGCACAGATAGGAGGCAACTGATCGATGTTTCTCTCTCACATCAATCTTTCGCTTTCTCTTTCTTTTTCCCTTCCTCTCTCTCTCAAATCAATTAAAAAAAAACAAACACATCCTTGGGTGAGGATTAAATAATAATAAATGGCCAGGGCTTCAGGCCGCTAGCACACCAGCCCTTAACCTTCCACACTGCTCCCCTGCTGCCTCTGCTGCTCACGTCAGGCAAAGCTCCAGTGGCCTCTGCCAGGGACTGTGGCACCCTCAGGCCAGTCAGGCATTTGGTTCCTGGGCCTGCACGGATGGCTACAGAGCACCAAAGCGGGTGAGCCCTGGACCTGGGCCTGGAGACGCCTCCAGCCACCTGGCCCCACAGCCTTGCAGGAATCTGGTCCCTAAGGTGTCCATAGTATTGTCTTAGGGAGCCCATGTGGGCAGTTAAAACCCCTGCTGCCACCGGCACCCCGAGAAAGCCTTCCCCTCTGCCTCTCTGTTACACAGCCAGAGGAGGCGGCTGAGCTGACGTGCAGCCCCAGGTGCCTTCCTGTACAGCACAGGGTGTCTCCCAGGTGTGCTCACCCACAGAACCCACCTGCTTCCCCACAGGCTTCCCCGGGAGGAAGGAGGACCCTCTGCCCACTGTCTCTGCCAGGAGCATCCTCGCAGACACGATGGCCCCCTCCTTCGCTCACAGGGGTGAGCTCAGCATTTCTGTGTGTGCCTGGACTACATCTCCATCCTTCCTGGTGCCCAAGGAGGCAGGGAGACAGGAGTGCCAGTGCTACCCCTGCTGGGCGTTCCCCTGCTCGAAGCTGTGGGAGGGGCTGGGCACCGGGAGCAGGTCCTGCAGGGAGGGCCTTGGGCTCACACAGGAACCCATCACCTTCGTGAGGCTCCCCTAGGAGGGTCCGAGCTCCATGAGGCAGGGCCTTCGTTCTGTTCACTGCTGTGCCCCAGTGACTGACATGTTTGCACACGGGGGCGTGACACCTATCTGTTGAATAAATGTGTGTGTGTGTGTGCATGTGCGTGCGCGCGCGTGTGTGCAGATGTAGAAATACTTGGTATACTAAGTATATCCAGTACAGGCCTTATATCCAGAATATAAAAAACTCAAACAAATTAAAAGTCAGAAGACCTGAGTGTTTAAAAATGTACATAAGACTTAAGAAGATATGTCACACAAAAAGGATATGCAAGAGGATGATAAACATAAGAAAAAATATTCAAGTTCATTGGTTATCAGGAAGGGAAGTCAAAACCACAGTGTGACACTGCCATACACCCACCAGAGTGGCTAAAACGGAAAGACAGAACATGCCAAGTGCTGACAAGGGTGTGGCCCCATGGGAAGGCCCAGCCACTGGTGGTGTGACCTGGGACAGCGCAGGGAAGAGAGTCCCACAGTGCACACGGAAGCCGAGCATATGCAGGCCCAGACTCCCTTCCCGGGGGGAGACCCACCAGAAACGCTTGTTCACTCCCAAGCAGCACATCCCGAGCACTGAGCGGCGCTCTGCACCACGGCTCCAGGTGGAGCCACCAGGCGGCCCTGACCGCAATGAGGATGGACAGAGACAACCACCGCAAGGACTGCCCACCCATCACGGGAGCCACAAGAAACAGACACGCACATCCATCGGGACTCCATGCACGTCCAGGTCAGAGGGTTGGTGGAGGGTTGACGGGGGGGCTGCGGGGCTGATGCCTGTTACCCACATGTCCATCCCCCCCCCCCGCCCAGAAAATCGCTGAGCTACACACTGAAGACTCATGCACTTTTCTGTATGTCTGTTACACTTCGGAACAATTATGTTTTAAAAAATAGTTGAGAGAGAAAACAAACAAACAAGAACTGATGTGCCAGACACGGCCGGCAAAGCTGTCTGCGCCCCTCCCACGTCTGCAGGGCCACCTCAGGGCAGTGACTCAGGGAAGGAGCACCTGGGGACACGGGGCCTTGGGCTCCCTCTCCTCAGGCCCCAAAGACCAAGGCAAAGGCGCCTCTGGTGCAGGCACTGCTCCCGCCTTCACAAAGGTGCAGCCGGAAGGGTTGGGTTCTGGAAGACGGAAAGTGGCCAAGGCAGAGCGAGCGGCCTGGCAGAACAGAAGTAGGCAGCTGGGGATTGGAACAGAGGTTCCAACACTGGGGGTGTGGACAGGATCAGACAAAGACCCTACCGACTAGGACCTCCAGGGCTTGGGTTTCAGGATGGGGGAGGCCAAGGGGCGGCCGGGCTGCCAGCAGCACGGGTGCGAGTTTGTACTGTGCCCCTGGGACCACGCAGGAGCAGGCACTGAGGGTGAGCACTAACCACCCACCCCACGCTGCAGGCAGAGCTTGGGTTCCAAACCTGAGTGTGAGGGGTGGGCCAGCGAGTGCCACCAGGGCTGTCTGAGGCCTCGCTCTAGCCCTTTCCATGCCCCGCCCGCCATCTCAGAGAGCCCACATCCGGCTCCTGCTCACGAAGAAATGAATTCATTTCTCAAAGCAGAACTTCCTTTGCACAGCACCCCCTCGTCGGGCCAGTTCTGGAGTGAGGCTGCTGAAGCCCAGACCAGCCTCCCTGGCAGGTGCCAGTAGCTCCCCAAGGTCAGACTCCCCCCAGACGGGGCCTGCACGGCCCACCTGCAGGAAGTCTTCCTGACCCTGGGAGCAGCCTCAAGGGCCTCACCTTGGACAGCCAGCCCACGCACAACATGCACCTTACGCCCTAGTCTTTCTCCCACCACCTCTCAGGGAGGGCTAGTGGCTCCCCCCAGGGCCTCTCTGGGAGAATCAGAGCACCTGTCTAGGCTTCTTGAATCGAATGTTCTGTGTTAGATTAGTGATGTCTGACCAGGTGAGGGTGTGGGGGAAGGAATCACTAGGGCCCTGGAACTGCATTCCTCATTTGTGGGTTCTTCAACAATTGGCTGGTAATTTGCATTCCACTAGACTAGCCATTTAAAAAAACAACACATTTTTATTGATTTTGAGAGAGAGAGAGAAAGTAAGAAGGAAAGAGAGAAACGTCAATGTGATAGTGAAACATTAATCAGCTGCCTCCTGCATGCCCCCTACTGGGGATCAAGCCCACAACCCGGGCATGTGCCCTGACGGGAATCGAACCAGCAAACTTTAGTGCACAGGGCGATGACCAACCAACTGAGCCACACTGGCCAGGGCGGATGAGCCCTTACTATGTGTTAAGTTCTCAGAGACACAATCCCTGCTCTGCTCTCAGGGTTTATCTTAGGGCCGTAGGATGCAGGATGGTCAGCAAGTAAACAAATGAACAAAATTATGGCTGGTGATGAGAAAGGCTACGGCACGGAGTGTGGGGGTCGGAGGAGGCCTCCCTGGAAGGAGAGCCTGGAGCAGAGGCTGCCATGCGGGGTTGCCAGCCTGTGGAGGCACCAGAAGGGCATGCCAGACAGGGAGCCCAGCAAGGGCACATGCCCCACGGCTCGAAGGCGGTTGGTGCATGTGAGGCACAGAGAGACCAATGCGGGCGGCTGCAGCGAAAGGCACCTGGATGCTCCTGGCTGTCCTTGGCATTGTCCAGAAGTTCTAGGGGGCCGAGTTGGAGGTGGGATCCGGGGATGCAAGCTACCTGAGAGGTGTTCACCTGCTGAGAATGGCCTGAGGATTCTGACACCTCCTCAGCACTCACAGGGCAGCTGGGCCGACAGCCTTAACCTCCTGGGGCTAAACCTGCAGGAGCTGTTCCCCAACTGGCTGGAAGCACTTCACTGTTTCAGACCAGGTCGAGCCTTCCACCAACAGCCTCGGGGCTGCCTCTGCCAGCTAGCCACCCTCCCTGCAGCCTCCCCACACAGCCCTCTGAGGCCAGCCCAGCCTAGTCCAGCATCTGGCCTCCTCCAGGGCTCATGCAGACCCCTGCAGTAGAGGGCTGACTTTGCAGATCAAAGCTTTATTTCCACTTGCAAAGGGGGGAACAAGGCTGAGGCCATTTAGTTAGGGTGTGAACCGGAGTTAGGAACCCTCACTTCCCAATCTCTCAAAATCCACAGCTGCAGGTGGGGTTGGGGATGTGAATCTTGGGACTATGTGTTCCCTTTTACTCTTGGAATCAAGGGAAAGACACCATTCCCAGAAGATGCCCCAAGACTGATGAGGTAGAAACAGGATGTTAGGGAACCAGTTAGAATTGTACGAAATATGAATCATGCTCTGTTAGCCATTGTTTTATTCTGAGGATTCTGACACCTCCTCAGCACTCAGTGAGAAGGCACATTCTCACCTGGCTGGCAGCCGCACTTGGGACCGGAGAGCGCACCTGGAGATGCAGCCCCCTCCCCATCAGGGAGCAGCCTGTTATCCTGGAAAGATTAACAACTTCGTTGCAGAACCCAGAGCCAGAAGCCAGAATCGACGGCCCTTTGAAGACCCAGACCTCTGCTGACCTGTTACCTGCCCACGTGGCCCTCCCTTTGGCTGCTTCCCCAGGTAATCTTTGTCCTCCTGCCCAATATAAGCAGCAGCTCGTGGGGGTGCAGAGCAGACGTTTGTGGATGCCCTGCCGGCAGGATTGGAATAAACGCTCATATGATTCAACCCTGTCTCTGCCTAATTGGCTCAGGTAGTGACAGGCAGTGCGGACCCATTGATTGTCCAGTTACAAGACCCTCATGGTGACTGTCTCTCTCCTCTGGACCCCAACCTAGGGCTTGCCTGTCCCTGGACCCTCCCCTGCACCCAGAGGGGCAGGCCTCTGGGCTGCTGGCGTGTTCTTGGGCAGAGTCCAAACGCCTGCAGTATAAAATGCAAGCGTGGCTTGTGTGGATTTTGGTTATCTCAATATTCCAAAAGTCCTTCTTCATGGAAAATGAACAGATGCCAGAATCCATGGCTCATTCCTCCTGGCACACGAGGAAGGGTGCAGGACCAGCCCAGCGACACAGGCTGCTGCATGGCACTGGGATCTGAGTTCAGGCAGGGGACTGGCCCCCGCTGGACTGGGGGCATGAGGCTTGTTGTGGATCCCTGGGCAAGCCCTGCCCCTCTGTGTGCCTCAGTTTCCCCATCTGGACTGGTAATTTCTTAAGGGCCCTGCAGCTGGCCACCTCGGATAATACAGAATACAGCCCTGAGGCTATTGGGCAGAGAGGTGGACCAGGAGGTCAATTAACCTGGCAGGGGGAGCTGAGCTGCTTGGGGGCCACCCCCTCCCACCGCTCTCCTCTCGGAGCTGAAGCCCCCCAGAGAACAGCACAGGCTCTACAGGGTCTGTGGTCGGTCTCCTTGTGTGGGGGCTCAGCTGTGCCGTTGTTGCTGCTCCCCATCTCCTCCTCTCAGGAATTAGGGCCAGGGGACCCCAGTCTGGGCAGAACATGCCCGGGGTCCACACTGGGTGGGGGACCTGGTCTCCCATGTCTCTGCATCCCTGCCTCTGGCTCCAAAGAGTCAGTACTTATGGGTCCCAGGCAGACCCCCCATCCTGCCTGCTAGGGGTGCACAGGACCCCGTCCTCGTATCCACTGCTCTCGCGCCCCCTCCCCCATTAAGATGGCTCGTCGGGCCCTGCAAGGAGAGGACACGATGCCTCCGGTGCCCTCTCTGTCCTCATTTCCCTGCCGGGGCAGGGGCTAGGCCAGGTGGAGACTGAGGTCACTGCCTTCTGGTCAGCCAGGAAGAAGGCAGGGGCCATCCTGAATTTCAGTCCCAGGGACTCTGGGCCCACGTCCCTCCTGCTCTGTGGTGAAGGCCCAGAGGCTGGAGGCAGCCGGACAGCTGTCAAGTGCTGTGCCCACCGCAAACATGTCCAGGTCAGGCTCGCCTTTGTCTGCTCCAGGATCAGGGAAGACTCCCGGGACCTGCAACCATGTAGGGATGCCCGGGTCAGTGGCCACCCTCCCCTCCTTCCACAAGGTCACCTGCTGCTGCCCACAGTTCTCAGAGGAGACCCAGCCGGAGAACACACATTTGCGATCCCTGGTGAGTGTGTTCGTGTGTGTCAGGGGTAGGGGTAGGGGATGCTCGGGACCAGCTGACTTGGGTGCGGTTGGGAGTGAAGGAGGTCAAACCTGCCTGGATTAGGAGGAGGCGGTCAGGGCTGGCCTGGCCGGGGCCCTCCTCCTCCTGGGCATCACCCTGCAGGCGTCCCCAGTGACCCCTTCACCTACACAGCCCAGCCACCAAGACATTTCTCTGGACACACATGCCCCGCGACTGCTTGGGCCAAGGCACACTGAGACCCGCCCCTGCACACCCTGGGCATGAGCTCGGCCCAGCAGGGCCCGGGCCTGTGGGAAGCAGGAGCCAAGAGCAGAGGTGCCAGGGTCCGGGCAGGTGCCTCTGTGCCTCCTTCAGGGACAGGCTTTACCCCGGCAGGACAGGGGCCCCTGTGCTTGAGCTTCCCTATTTACTTCACTGGCCTCCACCCTCTGGGAGAGTCGCATTATGCTTTTGATGGTTTGCTTATACGTTATCCTGGGTTTGGGGAGAGCAGGTCCCTCCCTGGACTTCCTCGTCCACTGTCCCACCTCCATACCTGCATGCGGTCCTGCAAAGGTCCTGCAACCTGAAAAGGCACCCAGGTGCCTGGGGATCCCATGAGCACCTCCTAGCCCTCCCTGTCCTCACTGTGATGGACAGGGAGACCCTGACAGCCACGTGGACCTCTGAGCTGGGAGAGGCACTGGGGAGTGTCAGAGGGCCACACCCTCTCCCCTCACCAGGCAGCTGCGGCTCCCTGGCAAGTGCCCCAGTTCCTGGCCATCACTGAGTGGCGACCGCGGCCATGGCTGGCCAGGCCTGTCCTGAGAATACCAGGTGAAGTCACACCGGTAAGACAAGAGCATGTGCCCTGCCACCTCTGTCCCGGGGACCCCTGGGTGTGGGCACGGCCGGAAGAGGAGTGCTCTTCATTCTTCTACCTAGAACCCAGGAAGAGAAGGCGACCAGACCTACCTGCGCAGGGCTCACCCATGAGCCCACACACTTACTTGCCTAGTTTGCTTGTTCATTTTACCCATTCTAAAACTGAAAATGCACTACCATGCTCATGAGAAAATACTCCACCATACAAAAGATCAAACGGAGAAAAGTACACCCCCTCCCACCCCAGGCTCCAGCTATTTTACCCATTCTAAAACTGAAAATGCACTACTATGCTCATGAGAAAATACTCTACCATACAAAAGATCAAACAGAGAAAAGTACGCCCCCTCCCACCCCAGGCTCCAGCCCTCCCCGCCCCCAACCCCTGAGACTTCCACTACTAACAGTTTCTTGTGTGCAACCTTCCAAAATGTCTCTGTGTTCATGAAATTATTTACATGAGATACAGGGTTCGTCTTCTGAACTAAATGGCTCATGCTCCACACACTGTTTTCAATATGCTCTTTTCTCTGGGCAACCCCTCACATCTGTACCAGCTGCAGGGCATTCTGCTGGGTGGCTGGGTTGCCCCATGCACTGTAAGTCCCCTGGGAACAGGCACTCAGCCATGATACAGTGACCACAATATTCCTCCACCAGCATTCTTGACCAAAGGTCTTTAGCCAAATGTGTGACCATATTTGAAGAATTAACTCCTGAAATTGAACTTGTTGGATCAAAGATTATGTGCATTTTCAGTTTAGAAAGATACCACAGACGTGCTCTCAAAAGAGCATGGCCCCATGTCAGGGAGAGGTCAGAGTAATCATCGAAAACTCTCTCTTGTCCCATAAAAGCACCAAGAAAACTAACAAATCTGATCAGAATCAACTCCTTTTTTTAGAACTTCAGAAATTAATCAAGGGCTTGGATAGATGAGGGAGTATTTATTGACACAGAGAAAGTAGCTGAACCTCAGTAAGAATCATAAGCTCTGTGGTGCGTTAACTTGCCCTAGTCCCTCCCCCAACTCATTAGCTCCCAGTGCCTCGAAGACCCCCACACGCGTCATGAAAAGCCTGGAAGCCACTGTGGGGAGCCGAACAGGACTGAAACGCTTCCAAGGTCTCATTCCCAGAAAATTGTCATTATTTCCGCTAGTTTCCTGGAAGATCCCGTTGGCATGAATCTCTGTGTTTGACCTGATTCAGAGCTCACTGGTACAAAAGGCCTGTTCTCCAGGCCTGACTGTCGGAACAATGGCAGGTACGTAACTTCTCAGCTGCCTGTGGCAGTAGATAACAGTTGGAGCAAACAATAATTAAAAAGCTTAAAAGACAAGGCTTAGGAATGAGATGTCCACAGGCGCTGTAAAAGGTTGCAGTGTGTTCCTGAAATCCAGAAGGCCGCGTTCATTGCATGCCCAGGCTTGTGCACGTGCTCACATAAGCCCTGAGAGATCCTCAGCCCTCACTCTGGCCGACTTCGAGGCTCTGTGCAAATGGGAAATGAAGACTAAGAAAGAGTACTCATCTACCAGCTGAGAGTGAGGGGTGCCCCACCAGGCACACAGAGCTCTGGGCAGAGACCGGCAGACTTTCTGGTTCCAGGCATTTAAGGAAACCTCTAAGTTGTCTTAGTTAAATGACAACTAACATAATGAAGCAGAAACCACAGTAGCTACATACTACCAAATACAGACTTTGCAGAACTAATTCAGAAAAGTCACTAAACAAACAACAATGACTTCAAAAAACATCCATGACAACAAACCCTGAAGAGGAGGGAGAATCTGACTCCAGAGTTGCCACACTGAATTATTTTAAATGTCCAGCTTTAACAAAAAAAAAATAAAAAAATTAAAAGGCATTAAAAAAACAAGATATGACCCACAAGCAAAAAAGCAATCAGAACTGCCCCAGGAAGTACATTTCACTTATTAAACAAAAACTTTAAATCAGCTACTTTAAATATATTCAAAGAAATTAAGTAAGGCAACTTATGGAATGAGTGACAATATTTGCAAAGCACACATTTGATGGGGTTCCAAACCATATAAGGAACTCATATAACTCAACAGCAAAACCCCAAATAATCCAACATAAAAATGGGCAAAGGACCTGAACAGACATTTTTTTCCAAAGAAGATATTCAAATGGCTATCAGATACATGAAAAGGAGCTTAACATCTCTAATCATTATGGAAATGCAAATCAAAACCACAATGAAATGCTACCTCAAACCTGTTAAGATGGCTATCCTCAAAAAGACAAGAGCTATCAAATGTGGTTGAGGATTAATGATGTGGAGAAAAAGGAACCCTTGTGCATGTTTCCTGGGACTGTGATTGGTACAGACACTATGGAAAACAGTATGGAGTTTTCTCAAGAAATTAAAAATAGATCCAGCAACCCCAATTCTGAGTATATATCCAAAAGAAATAAAATCACTATATTGAAGAGATATCTGCACCCCATGTTCACTGCAGCATTATTTACAATAGCCAAGAGATGGAAACAACTTAAATGTCCATCAAGAGATGAATGGATAGAGAAAATGTGATAATATCCTAAGAAACCCAAAGCACCAATCAGAAAGAATATATACACCCCTATGTTTATAACAGCACAATTTACAACAGCTAAGATCTGGAAACAGCCCAAGTGCCCATCAGTAGTAGATGAGTGGATAAAAAAGTTGTGGTACATTTACACCATGGAATACTATGCAGCAGTAAAAAAGAAGAATCTCTTACCCTTTGAGACAGCATGGAGGGA
>NW_006298786.1:605685-608105 GCF_000327345.1 Myotis davidii | reverse complement strand
TGATATCACTTATAAGTGGAATCTAAAGAACAAAATAAACTGATGAACTAGGTCCAGAGGTATGGAAGCATGAGACTGGATAACAGATCTTGGCGGAAGGGGAGGGGCAACTGGGGGGACAGTTCAGGAAGTAATCAACCAAAGACCTTGCATGCATATATGCATAACCCATGAACACAGACAATAGGGTGCCGAAGGCCTGGGGTGGGGAGGGGGGCCGGAGCACTGGAGGGGATCAATGGGGGAAAAGAGGGGACATATGTAATACTTTCAACAATAAAGAATTATTTAAAATAATAACAAATAAATAAATACGTGCCGATGAGTACACAATGTATAAAGATGTAAATTTTATGACAATAAGAGCACAAAGGAGAGAGGAGGTATTAGAACTGAAGAGGAACAAAGTTTGTGTGTGCTACTGAAATTAAGTTGGTATTAATCTGAACTACATTGTTATAAATTAAGATGTTAATGATAATCTGCCAAGCAACAACTAAGAAAATAACTCAAAATATATATATAAAATAAAGGCAAGGGAGTTTAAATGGAACTAAAAATATCTACTCGACATAAAAGAAGGCAATGATGAAGGAATAGAAGAACAAAAATGACAGAACATATGAAAAACAAATAGTAAACCCTGTCTTATTAGTAATTTACATAAAATGCAAATGGATGGAACACTTCAATTAAAGTCAGAGGTTGGCAAATAGATTTAAAAACATCATCTATCTATATGCTTTCTACAAGGGACATACTTTAGATTCAAAGTCAAATAGGTTGAAAGTGAAAGAATGGAAGATATTCCATGTAACAGTAACCAAAAGACAGCTAAAATGACTCTATCAAACAAAACAGAATTTAGTATCAACAAAATAAACTTTATCAGATAAAACAGACTCTAAGAAAAAATTATTGCTAGAGTCAAAGGACATTTTTTAATGATAAAAGGGTCAATCGGTCAAGAAGCTGTAACCTAATAACAGAGCCCCAAAATTTAAGAAGCAAAATCTGATAGAATTGTGGATAAAATAGACAATTCAACAAAAATAATTGGAGACTTCAACACCCCATTTTCAATAATGGATAAAACAACTATACCAGTAAGGATATAGAAGACTTGATCAATACTATAAACCAGCTATACCTAACAGACATGTATAGGACACTTAACAACAACAGAACATATTTTCTCCTCGAGTGCACATGAAACATAATCCAAGATAAACCATGTGCTGTCATAAAGCAAGTCTTAATAAATTTAAAATAGCTGAAACCATACAAAGTATGTCTTTTGACCTCAATGGAATAGCAGAAGTCAATGACAGAAAGAAATCTTGGAAATTCACAAATACGGGAATGGGCCTAACTCTGTGTTTTCTGTACTCACAGCTGTAAGCCTACTTTTATTCTACCCTGTATGTGAAAATTACACAACACACTCCTAAATAACCACAGGAAAAAGAAGAAAATCACAAGGGGAATTTTAAAGTGCTAACTATAAATGAAAATGAATGCTCAATATACCAAAACTTATGGAATCCAGCTAAAACCGTGCTTAGATGAAAACTTCTAGCTGTAAACATCTGCATTTAAAAAGATCTCAACTTCTATCCACTATTGCACTGGAAGTTCTAATCGGGGCAACTAGGCAATGTATAAGATATAAAAGTCATCCACGTTGTAAGGAAGAAGTAAAACAATCTCTATTTACAGATGACATAATCTTGTATATAGAAAATCCTAATCAACACACACACACAAAAACTTTTAGAACTAATAAGTAAGTTCAGCAAGATTGTAGAATATAAGGTCAATACACAAAAGTCAGTTGTAATCCTATATACTGGTGATGAACAATCTGAAAATAAAAGTAAGAAAACAATTCCATTCACAATAGCATCAAAAAGAATTAAAATTCTTAGGAATAGATGTAGCAAAAGAAGTGCAAGGCTTGTACACTGAAAACTACAAAACAAAGTTGGAAGAGATTAATTTAGTCTTAAATAAGGACATCCCATGTTCATAGATTGGAAGACAATATTGTTAACATGGCAATACTCCCCAAATTGATCTTCAGTTTCAATGTGATCCCTATCAAAATTCTAGGTGCTTTTTTTTTTTTTTTTTTGCAGAAATTTAGAAGTTGTTGTTAAAATTCACATAGAAATACAAAGGACCTAGAACAGGGGTCCTCAAACTACGGCCCACTATGAACAAATATTGTATTTGTTCCCATTTTGCTTTTTTACTTCAAAATAAGATATGTGCAGTGTGCATAGGAATTTGTTCATAGTTTTTTTTAAAACTATAGTCTGGCCCTCCAATGGTCTGAGGGACAGTGAACTGGCCCCCTGTTAAAAAAGTTTGAGGACCCCTAACCTAGAATAACCAAAGCAATCCTTTTTTTAAAAAAA
>NW_006298786.1:577543-604680 GCF_000327345.1 Myotis davidii | reverse complement strand
CCAAGAACAGAGGTACGGAGTCACGCGCCAGGCGAGCTGCAACTGGATGCGTGGTTTTTTTTTTCAATCGAAAGGGTTGGAGACGCTGAGTCTCAGAGAGGCGAGGAGTCTCGGAGACACCATTGCTGTTTGCTCCGCCCTGGTGACTCCCTGAGACCCCACCCTACTCAATTTACATCCCCGCCCAAGCTGTGCCAGAGGCACAAAAGGAACCACCGGCGCTTTTACACAAGAACAGAGGTACGGAGTCACGCGCCAGGCGGTCTGCAACTGGATGCGCGGGTTTTTTTCAATCGAAAGGGTTGGAGATGCGGAGTCGCAGAGAGGCGAGGAGTCGCGGAGACACCATTGCTGTTTGCTCCACCCTGGTGACTCCCTGAGACCCCACCCTACTCAATTTACATCCCCACCCAAGCTGTGCCAGAGGCACAAAAGGAACCACCGGCGCTTTTACAGCCTAACCCAACCAACTGCAGATTTCAACTCCTCGCACCCATAAGGGACACACTCAAGAAGCTTGTTTGGGGCGGGATTCTGAGGTCCCAGACTCCTACAGGGAGAGGCGGGATGGCCTTGCAGTGGGTCAGAAAGCGAGAACGGCTTTCTCACAGAGCTGCTCACCAGCACTCGGGGACACAGAGACACAGAGTTGCGGAGAGGCCATTGCTGTTTGCTCTGCCCTGGTGATTCCCTGAGACCCCGCCCTACTCAATTTACATCACCGCCCAAGCTGTGCCAGTGGCACAAAAGGAACCATCTGGGCTTTTGCAGCTTAACCCAACAAACTACAGATTTCAACTCCTCACACCCATAAGGGACACACTCAAGAAGCGGCTTTTTTCAGCTCCTATGAATGAGGACAGTGGGAGAGGGGTAAGGACAGAGGGTGGGGTGGTAACTGGGTGGAGGGGAACTATGAGGGGAAAAAAGGGGAACTGCAATAATCTTAAAATAAAGATTTATTTAAAAATAAAAGTTGCTCAACACCATTAGTTATTAGGGAAATGCAAATCAAATCCTCATAAAATACCACTTTACACCTACTATGATGACTATAATAAAAAAGGTGAATAGCTGAAACTGGTTTGGCTCAGTGGATAGAGCGTTGGCCTGTGGACTGAAAGGTCCCAGGTTCGATTCCGGTGAAGGGCATGTACCTGGGTTGCGGGCACATCCCCAGTGGGAGATGTGCAGGAGGCAGCTGATTGATGTTTCTCTCTCATCGATGTTTCTAACTCTCTGTCTCTCTCCCTTCCTCTCTGTAAAAAAATCAATAAAATATATTTTTTTAAAAAGGTGAATAATAACAACTATTAATGAAGCTGTTGAGGAATTGGAACTCTAGCATGATGCTGGTGACAATGTAAAATTGTGTAGTTGCTTTGGAAAACAGTCTGGCAGTTCCTTGAGATTGTAAACATAGAGTTGCCAAAGAACTACCAGCAATTACAGTCCTAGATCTATAGCCAAGATATTTGAAAGCTCATGCCCACATAAAAACTTGTAAGCAAATGTTCATAGCAGGATTATTCGCATTAGCCACAAAGTGGAAACGACCCAGTGTCCATCATCTAATAAATACATAAACCTGTAATACATCCAGAGAGTGAAAGATTACATGGCAATAAAAAGGGAATGATGTTCATGTTTCATGTCTGAAGCTTGAGAATTTCATTCTGAGCAGAAGATACCAGACACATGAAATGTCCAGAATAGGCAAATCCACAGAGTCATAAACTTGATAGTGGTCACCCCGGACTAGCTGGTACGGAAGGAGAACTGGCTGCTAATGGGTGTGGGGTTTCTTTTGGAGGTAGTTAAAATGTACTGCAATTAAGTAATGGTGATGGTTCTATAACTCTGTGAATATACTAAAAAACCCTGAGTTATTCACTTTAAATGGGTGAATTTTATTATGTAAATTATATATTTCAGTTTTTAAAAGGATAAAGAGATGGTCCAAGTTACATTCCTAGGCCAGCACCCCAATTCCCCTCACATTCACAATAAAGTGATAATGATCTCATTGCAGACTTAGTTTGTATTTCTTTAATTATGAGCAAGACTGAGGTGGAGGGAAAAAAGAGGCATTCTTTTCCTTGAATTGCCTGATTGGGATCGCCCCTATACTCAACTGGCTGTGGATGTTCTTACTCATTCGCTGACTACATGCTGGGCACATGCCTTGCACCACTCTAGGCTGTAGCGATAGCCATGAATACAATAGACAAGTCCTGGCTCTCATGAGACTTATGTGGTGGAGGGAAGACACAAATACTAAACAAGGAACCAGGCACCAGCTGGCAGTAAATGCTGTGAAGAGAACTAAAGGGGCTTTGCTGGTTACATAGGCCGTCAGGGAAGGCCTCTGTGTAAGATGACTTCCCAGCCAAGACCTGGGTGAAGTTTCCATGGAGATCCCAGGGAACCTCAAGTACAAAGGCCCTGGGGCAGAATCATATGTGGCTTGCAGAGAAGAGGCCTGTCCACGACCAATGTTTCTGGGGTGGAGTGAGGGTGGTAAGAGGTGAGAGCAAACCCTGCTGGGCCGTGTAGGCCAGGATAAGGGCTTGCATTCATTTCCTAGGGTTACAGTACACCTTACCACAGCAGAGAGGTCTAAAACAACGAAAGTGTATTCTCTCACGGTCTGGGGAGCTAGACATCTGAAATCAAGGTGCCAGCAGGGCCATGTTCCCTCTGAGGTTCTAGGAAGAGTCCTTCCTTGCCTCTTCCTCGCTTTTGGTGGTTGCCAGCAACACTGGGCTTTCCTTGGCTTATAGATGCATCGCATCAGTCTCTGCCTTCGTGTTTCTACTGCCTGCTTCTCTTGATAAGGACACCAGTCACTGGACTTAAAGCCAACCCTAATCCATATGGTCTCTGCAAACTCCTTTCCCAATCAGGTTACATCACAGGCTCCAGAAGGACATGCATTTGGGGGACACTATTCACCCAGCACAGGCTCCTCTTGCAGCCCCGGAGTCCACATGTGTCTGCAGCATTCCCGTCCCCTTTCATATACCCACACACTCTCTTCACTTCCCACTGGAGGATCTGAGTGGAGAATGACACCAACTGATCAAACCACTCTGGTTGGTTTCTGGAGACCAGACCAGGGGGCAAGTTGGAAGCAGGAAACCTGTTAGAAGCTCCCACACACACACACAAAAAAAAACCCACGTGCCTGGGGAGTAGGCTGGACTGCAGGAGCGAGATTGGGCGGATTCTGGACTTTATTGAGGCAGAAACAGAGGATTTGCTCACTACTCAGATGTGGGTTTGGGAGAAAGAAAGAGAAATGAAGGCGCTGTGGCAACTTTAGGCCTAAGGAAAGGAAGCAAAACCTATGGATTTGTAAGAGCACTTTTATAGGAAGAAATCCTCCGACTTCTAGTTGAGATGGTGAACTGGGCACATGCATTTGCTTTTTACCCTCCCCGCCTCCATGAGAGAGAAGAGCACAGAGGAAAAGCTGTGGGAGAGGGGGCACCAGCGGCCGAGGTGACACATTTCTGGAAGACGGAAGGCAGACGGCTACAGGTGCAGCCACAGAGGTGCCCAACCGAGCAGGAAAGCCGCCTCCGGGGAGAAGCAGGCTTAGAGGCAAGGCCACGTGGAGGTCTGGCCCAGGAGGGCTCACCTGTCCTAACACAGGGCAAGTGCAGGTCATTACTGGGCTGGGAGGCGGGCAGACACCCCATCGCACGCTGCCCTCCAAGCCAGCCTCCTGAGTGGAGCCAGGCGCCCCAGGTGGAGCCCCCTGCATTCTGGCCTAAGGGGCGGGTGGCGCAGCTTGCAGCAAAGTGCTGACTACACCACCTCACTGCACCAGGTCTGCCAGGGAATCCCTGGCAGGAAAGAGACGCTGTAGGGTCAGAGGCAGCGCTCACCAGGCCCCTAGTTCCCTCCTTAAAATGGGCAGAAGGCATGAACAGGCAGGAGAGAAGCATGGACAGCAAGAAAGAAATGGCCAAGGGAAGAACCGTCCCCAGAGGAAACAGATACTTGAAGAAGTCTTTTTCAATTGATTTATTGGAGTGACATTGGTTAGTAAAATTATCCAGGTTTCAGCTGCACAATTCCATAATACATCATCTGTATATTGTATTGTGTGTTTGCCACCCCAAGTGAAGTCTCCTCCATCACCATTTATCCCCTTTACCCTCTCCTACCTCCCTTCACCCCTACTTCCCTCTGGCAATCACCATACTGTTGCCTATACCCATAAGTCAACAAAAGAAATCCTGAAAGAAGCTAACCACTCTATAGATGGGGCTGTGCGTGGCGTCCACCTGCCCCTTCTTACAAACCTCAATGGCTTCCCACTGCTTTGAGGGGAGGAAACCTGGTGACTTGGCTGCAAAGGCCCAGACTCACTGGGTGGGATTCCCCACTGCTGCCGAGTGGCTCTGCTCCCTCCCTCACTGGGCCCCTCAGGGGCTGCTCCCTCTGCTCAGAGTGCTCCTCCTGCCAGGACTCCCTGGCCCCCATTCCCTGCCAGGACGCACAGACCTGGAGCCTTCTCTCCGTGGCACTTCCCAGGTCACAGCTCTGCTATTCTGGGACCATCCGCCACTTTGCCTCTAATTTGGAAGTGATGCTCACAGTAACTGGCTTAGCCCAGGACGCTGTGGGCAGCTGTGTGCTGTGCTCCTTAAAGCCTGGCCCCCAGGGCAGATTTTGAGTAAGATAGAAGGTGTATTAATAATTTACTCTTGCCCTAGCCGGTTTGGCTCAGTGGATAGAGCGTCAGCCTGCAGACTCAAAGGTCCCAGGTTTGATTCCGGTCAAGGGCATGTACCTTGGTTGTGGGCACATCCCCGGTAGGGAGTGTGCAGGAGGCAGCTGATCGATGTTTCTCTCTCATTGATGTTTCTAACTCTCTATCCCTCTCCCTTCCTCTCTGTAAAAAATCAATAAGATATATTTTTTAAAAATTAAAAATAATTTACTCTTGCCTTAGCCGGTTTGGCTCAGTGGATAGAGCATCAGCCTGCGGACTGAAGGGTCCCGGGTTTGATTCTGGTCAAGGGCACAGGCCTGAGTCGCGTATGGGGCGTGCAGGAGGCAGCCAATCACTGATTCTCATCATTTATTTCTCCCTCTCCCTTCCTCTCTGAAATCAATAAAAATATATTTTAAAAAAATAATAATTTACTCTCAGTCCCCAGGAATCTGTGCTTAACGTTCTCAAGAAGCACCTCTGCCCCCAAGGAACTGAGGCCCTGGGTCTTGGCCAGGGTTCCTAGGAGGGCGGGTGGGAATGGATGGGATAGGAGACCGTATCCTGGACCGGAGGACAGAAGACCGGCCAGTAGTCAGGTGGTGCTAATTGATGCACTGGCTGCAGGGTCTGATAGTTCCTTAATCAGTGAAAGTGCGGTAACAAATGCTTGCATTTGTGGGTCTGAAGCTTATTTTTAAAGCAGGATTATTCAGTGTTCTTCTCAGGCAAAGCCCCTGAAGGCGGCCACACAGCTGCACAGAACGCCCTGCAGCCTGTAAGGTCCCAGAGCTGCTCCCCCACTGGGGGAGCTGTCCCACCTTTGATCTCTCCGAACCTCAGTGTCTTCTTCTAGAAAACGCAGTGGGTGATGTGCACCCAGGAGGGCGGTGCAGCCAGTCCAGCACCTCCTCCTGGCACTGCACACACACAGGTGAGGCACAGGTCTCAAGCCTGGCAGAGAATGACTGCAAAGGAGGGGGGTCCCTGCCACAAGGAGCTCAGAGCAGCTGGGACTGTTCCGCCTGGGGCAGTCCCTGCAGGGCAGGGGAGAGAGGGCCAGAGGCTGGGTGGCTGGCCTGCTGGGGCAGGATGGGAGGAGTGGCAGGAACCTGGAGCAGCAGAGGCTCTTGCGCCTGCTGACACCGGGAAGGCGGTGGGGAGGGGCCCCTGCCCCAAGGAGCAGAGTGAGAGGGGGCAGTGCCTGGGCGCCACACACAGCCATGCCGACTGGATTGCACAGCCCATGTTCCGGGGCACCTCCCTGGCCATGGGGCATGGAAGGTAGTGGTCACCCCTCGAATGGACCAGGCCATGAGGGAAGGGCTGGGGAGGCGCTGGGAACCCAGACATCAGCAGGGAGGGCTGTGAGAAGAGGCTGCTCTGGGGCTGGGGCCTGGCCTCCCTTGTCCTTTGATCCCGCTTCTGAGACTTGCTTTCCCTTCCCACCCCCCAGTCCAGACATGCAGCTAGGATCCACCGGAGCAGCCACCGCGGCACCCTGAGAAGCCCACCCACCGTAGGCCCCTCCTGTCCCCGGGGTGGGGAGCAGCCCCGTGCTGCCTGCCTGCACCTCTCAGGCGCACCCCCACCCCCCACCATCCTGTGATTCGGGGCTACACCAGGGACTCCCCAGGAGGCACAAACGCTGGAGCAGGAACATATCACACATGAATTGAAAGGAAAAGCAAAACACACAGCTTGGTTTCCTGTTCCTCACTGGCAACAGGGCAGGAGGCGCAGGTGTACACACACCTGGAACAGGCAGTTGTGAAAGCTGAGAGGTCAACCCAGGGCTCACAGCCGAGCCAGCTCACCTCCCCGCGTGGCCGGGGAACAGCTCAGCGCCGTCCACTGTGTGCCCTGAACCACGGGACTGTCCGGGAGGGATCTGGGTTTCTGCCTTAGCGCTCAGCTCAGCGACCTCACTCAACCCCACAGGCTCCCCCGGTTGGATCATGGGCGAGCACAGGGTGGTGCTGGACAAGGACAGAAGCCTGCTCCAGCCCAGCGCTGCCTAATCCAATCACATGTGTCCATGAAACCGGGAGCCTTCCCACTGTGGTCAGAGAAAAAGGTGTGACTACAGAGCGGGGCAGAAAGATGGACTGGACACCCCACTGCTGCTGTGGGAGCCGCGTGTGAGACCTGGACGGGCGCTGAGAGCCGGGGGCCGCCCTGCCGACAGCCAGCAGGGAGCAGAGCCTCCATCCACGGCGCCTGGATGGCAGGAAACGGTCCTCCCCTTGAGGCCCAGGAGGAAGCCCAGCACCGTGACCTCAGCCCATGAGCTGCACTGGCCTCTGACCCACAGCACCGTCCGATGATGAATGTGTTACTGCAGCGGCCATGTGCGTAGCATTTTGTTAGGGCAGCTGCCTGCACAACAGGTGCCTGTGACCATGGCAACCAGCTCTGCTTCAGAGCACCACCCCTGGCTCAGTGCCACAAGCCCGCGGGGCACAGCCCTGGAGGCCACCCATGCCAGCAGTCAACCTGCAGACAGACACACACACACACACGCTTGGGGATTAGATCCCAGAGTTCTCAATGACCACCCCCGCCCCCACCGCTGCCACACACACACACACACACACACACAGCTGACAGCTCTGCCGCTGTTCCTGCCATGCCAGGAGCTGGTCTGGGTCTGGCACTATCCCCTCCTCCCTGCAGGGCTGCTGTGAAAAGTGAGGCCATGCAGACAGGACCTGGAATGTGTCAACATGCGTTGGTACCTGGCCAACGTGCTCCCTCCAGAAATGCCCCGTGATCCCAGCTGTCTGACGGAGAGGAGCTGAGCGGAAATGCCCAACGTGCCAAGCCCAGGAGTCGGAGGGGATGCAGAGAGGGCAGCGGTGCAGAGGGAGGTCCCCAACCGTGACAATGGCACCGGATCCTTGTGAGGGGGCCTGGATGCTCCCTCTGGAGCTGCCATGGTGCCTGCTGAGGCCACACTTCCCGGGGCTGCTCACGTGGAGGGCACTGGCAGCCCCAGCCCCACGCCCCTCCCGCCCGGGCAGAATGCCTTCCCTTTGGGCTCCGCAGGCCTAGCCCGGACTTCCTCAGGCTACACCTGGGATCTGCACGCTTCCTGTCTGCTCCTGCCTCTGCTCTTCTCCATCTCAGGGCTCACTGCGGCTCTCCAGCTCCCTCCCTCTCGTACGTCTAGTCTAGTCTGGCTGTTTCTCGAGGGCCTGGAACTGACACCTCACACCCATGTCATACCATTGCCATACCACGCCGAGTCTCTTGGGCCTGGGCAGCAGGACTGGATGGGGGACTGGGAGGTCTAGCAGGCGGCCCTGCTCCGCGGACAGCTGGCGGTGCCCCTCCATGAGGCTGTGTTTAATAAGCAGCATGCCTTTTGCTAAAGCAAGTCTGGAACCATTACTGTAGCTCAAGATCACTATGGGGGGAGCTTCAAGCAGCGGTTCTCCCTGGTGACCCCAAAATCGTAGCTAAAGGGAGGGACCCAAGGAGGCAGCTTCTTCATGGCATATACGCAATGGCCTGAGAGACACGTGGCATGTCCGCTTTGGGGTCTGAGCACATGAGGCCGCTGGTGCGGCTGGTAGCACTGTCCCATCCAGCAGCCTGGACGCCGAGCACAGCAGGGAAAGTTGGGGACTTTCCTCCTGGGCACAGGCTCCCAAATTCCCAGGCATCTGGGGAGGGAGCCAAGAGGTCACTGGGGTTCCCAGCAGCTCCTGGGAAGTCCCCGCAGATGAAAGCCCTGCCGGCCCAGCCCTCTGGCGGGGCTGAGGTGGAAATGACACAGAGGGAAGTCTGGGCTGCAGGAAACCCTCCCAGTGTCACTGACCGGCCACGCCCCCCAGCACCCGCACCTGCCTGCACCACCACCCCACTCGCTTTGGCTCGTTTTGATGTCCTCACTGCCCCAGTTTGCTACCTGCTCTGTTTCACATCTTCCTGCCCCTGCCCACTGCCACCACCTTTCCTCGCTCGTCACTCTGGGTCTGGACCCCTCCCACGCCCCGCCGCCTGAGGGATGTCCTGGACGCTGACTCTAATGCCGATGCAGTGCCTGGCTGCACCTTTGTGCAGTCCGTCCCAAGGCGAGGGAGCGTCTGGGGGACCTGTCCTCCTCATCTTCTCTTATACTGTAAGCTCCTGGGGGCAGGGGTTGCTCCTCACGGAGCCCCTGAGTCCTGCCATCCCCTTCGTGGGTGCTCAGTGTGCCCTTGAGGACTGAATTAAAACATCACAGCTTTGACAATCACTTGTCACAGTCACTCCTGGGAAGAGTGCTTCGGCCCATTTTACAGGAGTGCAAGTTGGGGACTGAGATGTAAACAGTCTGTTCAAGATCAAAGTTGAAACCAACGCCAGACTCTTACCTCACAGGCAACTCACAGAGGGTTGGGGTTAACTTCTGGCTCAGCACCCTTTCTCCTCTCACCTCCTGGCCCATCCCTTACCCTCTCCAGGGTCCCCATCTGTGAAATGGGGCTGGAGCAGCCTGCCCGCAGGTTATGAAGGAACTGGATGCATGAGTGCGGATGAGGTGCCCGCCATGCCCCACATGGAGCAGGCCCAGGTAAGCCTCGGCGTCACCATCCGTCCTCTACCCAAACCCCAAGCACCTGCTCCTGGGGCACATCCGGGCTGCCTGCGGTGAGCCATGTGCCCACAGCCCCTGTTGGCACTAGGAGGGCGAGCCCGCCTGCTTGTGCTGGGCTGAGGGAGGAGCAGGGACTGCAGGGGCTGCAGAGGCTGCCTGTCCCTCTTCCTCTGGCTCGGAAAAGCCCCAAAGGTCACTGCTGGCCTGCGCCTCAGCTTCCTCCCATTAGCCTGTGCCCAGCACTCTATTCCCACGGTAGGGGCAGGGTGAAGGCAAGTGCCCAGCTGTGTGGGAGAAGAGGAAGGTCAGGGGGTGCGGTACAGGGTGTGGTGACCTGCAGGAGGATGAGACACAGCTGGGCCGCTGGGGTGGGGGTGGGGAGGCGGCGATGCATGACAGAGGCTGCGCCCAACTCTAGTCAGGGCAGCCACAGGGCAGGGCTCGTCTGGGTCAGGGTGCATTAAGGACCATGCAGGCCTTGGCCCAAAGATGCAGGGCTTTGCTGGGACTTCAGCACCAGGTCCTGGACCTGAAATAGCCCAGGGCACAGGCTCCCAAGAATCAGGCCGCTGGGGCAAGAGGGGAGGCCTTCAGGTGCAGTGGGTAAGCAAAGGCCCAAAGGGGTGGGGGTGAGGGTGGGCAGGGGCCAGGAAAGAGGATGGCACCTGTGGTACAGTTAAAACCATTAGAGACGCTGTGGGTGACAAGAGAAGGGGTGGGAGGGAAAAGGTGTGGTGGGCAGCAGGCTGTCTCCCTGGACAGTAGCACTGCTCTGTGGGTCAATGAATGGATGGCTCCCTGGACAGTGAGCCCTGCTCTGTGGGTGAATGGATGGCTCCCTGGATGGTGAGCACTGCTCTGTGGGTGAATGAATGAATGGGCTGCCTGGACAGTGAGCAGTGCTCTGTGGGTGAATGAATGGATGGCTCCCTGGACGGTGAGCACTGCTCTGTGGGTAAATGGATGTCTTCCTGGACGGTGAGCACTGCTCTGTGTGGGTGAATGAATGAACGGCTCCCTGGACGGTGAGCAGTGCTCTGTGGGTGAATGGATGGCTCCCTGGATGGTGAGCACTGCTCTGTGGGTGAATGAATGAACGGCTCCCTGGACGGTGAGCAGTGCTCTGTGGGTGAATGGATGGCTCCCTGGATGGTGAGCACTGCTCTGTGGGTGAATGAATGGCTCCCTGGACGGTGAGCAGTGCTCTGTGGGTGAATGGATGGCTCCCTGGACGATGAGCACTGCTCTGTGGGTGCAGTTTTGCAGCATCAGATGTGCCCTCTGCCACCTGGGACTTGCCGTGTGCTACGAAGGGTCAGGGGCTCCTGCCCCATCCACCCCCTCCAGGGTCTATCTTTGCCCACATCCACCCAGGACCCACTTACATGCCCCTTACATGTCATGAAAGGGACCTGTGATGTGTGCCCTGGGCCAGTGGGGAAAGGGAAGGAGCTGCCTGGGCCCTGTGGGCAGACAGAACCTTCGGACCTGAAGCTTCCCAGGTGACCTCCCTGGACCTGCTGGGAAGCTGTCCACTCCCCACAGAGACCCACACAGACACCTGCCAGGTCTGAGGCCGCCTCATGTCCAGGGAGACCTTCGCCAAGTGGGAGAGGGGTGACCAGGCTGTGGTCTCTGTGGCCACACCACTGAGCCTGCCTCTCCTGCTAAGGCACATCCAGCACCCTGTGCCCCGGCTGCCTGGCCGGCGGGCACACCAGAAGGATGGTGAGCCTCTTCACCACCACTCCCAGTGTTGCCCGTGGGTGACCTGCCAGGGCCCCTCCTCCCAGGAGGCTGTGGAGATTCTGTTCACTCCATTCCCTTCCCAAAGCCTCAGAAACCACACAAACAGACGACCGTCTGGCAAAGCTTAAGTAAAAGCATCAACTTAACTTGCTATGTAATGGTAACTAGTTTTCCCTGTACTTCTGGGTGGGGGTCCCAGGTCATGCACTGGCTCCCGCAGTCCGAGGCTTGTGCTCTGCCTAATGGTCCAGGGCCCAGGTCCTAGTTCTGACCCCAGGGCTGCATGGCTTGTCAGCTCTCTCAGCCCCCCTGGGCCCACTCTGCTGCTGTGGACTGAAGAGCAGCCTCAACTCAGGCTCCGTGAGAATGAAAAGCTCCTCCGAAGCGCTCCCCTCTCATCCCACCCAAGTGGGGATCCTTTGTCAAACGGTCCATTCAAAGGCCTCCCATACAGCCTCCTCCGATGCAGGGCGATGCCAGCAAGACAGTCAGCCCCGGAGTGTCCCGGCCCCTGGACGCCCATGATCGGGAGACTAACGGATCGAGGCTCTGAGTCACTGGGCTCAGTGGCACCCGAGTGACTGTCTGAGCAAATGTGTGGGTGACAGGTGTGGTCTGGAAGTGAGCTCCCCCATGCCCTGGCCCTGGGCCAGCCACAGCCGCCCCTGGAGGGTGTTAGGGAAAGGCAGGGCCCGCAGCCCCGAGGGACCATCCCAAGGGCGCAGTCACGTGTCGGGGAGAGATTCCCAACCCATATTCTGGGACCGATGCAAACACGATGAAAAGAGCTCCTGCTCTATGTTGAACTCAAAGGTCCCTGCACTGCGGCCCCACGTGGTGAGCATCCGGGACCCAACTCGGTCCACTCTCTGGGTGACCTGGCAGAGCAGCACCTGGGAGTGGCTTGCACTCAGGAGGGCTCAGTGGGCTCAGCAATGCAGGCTGGGGTCTGGGAAGGTTCCAGAACCAAAAGAACGGGTCTTATTCTTGTCCAGGCCTGAGACCCTGGGCGGGGCTGTTTGGTTTTGAGAAATGGTTCTCAGGCTTTATCACGAACAGAATCCCCTGGAGGGCTTATTAAGATGCATTATGGCCCCTTCCCAGCGTTTCTCATTCAGCAGGTCTGTGGTGGTGCCTGGGAATCTGCATTTCTTTCTTTCCTTTCTTTTCTCTTTTTTTTAAATCTCACAGAGGAAGGGAGAGGGAGAGAATGATAGAAACATCAATGATGAGAGAGAATCATTGATCAGCTGCTTCCTGCATGCCCCACACTGGGGGTGGAGCCCACAACCCGGGCATGTGCCCTGACTGGGAATTGAACCATGACCTCCTGGTTCATAGGTTGACGCTCAACCACTGAGCCATGCCGGCCGGGCAGAACCTGCCTTTCTAACAAGGCCCAGGGGTGTTGGTGCTGCGGGTCCTGGGATCCCACTGGGAGGATCACTGATGTAAGATCCCAGCTGGGTGAGGGCCGGGATGGCAGGAGAAAGAAGATGCTGCCCACAGAGCCCAGAGCCCTGCTGGCCTAGCCAGAGGCTGCCTCTGCCTCTGAGTCAGGCAGGGCTAGGAAGCAGGGGCCTCAAGAAGACGACCCTGCTGCTGGGAGGAGCACCGCAGCCCCACAGGCACTCGGACAGGCGGTCCTGGGAGCCTCAAGAAATGCACTTCTCCTGCCTGGGCCCTGCCTGTCACTCTGCTGCTCTCAGCACTTCACCTAAGGGGACACTCCCGGGGCCCCACCGGGCAGAGCCCCAGTCGTTGGTCTCACACCTCCGGCCCCCCCCCCAGTGTAGACTGGATGTGATGTGCAGCCTGCCAGGCAGAGGCTTGTCCGCCACCTTTGTGGCCTCAGCACATCGCTGTGAGGCAGGTAGTACCTGCCAGTTCACACGTTTAACAGACATGGTGGGTGCGTGGGGGGCAGGGAGGGACAGGAGGCTGCCTGAACGCTGGGAACCCTTCCTTCATGCACCACTACACCCTCGCCGCTGCTGCCGGTGCCCCCACGCTGAGCCACACACTCCGCTGGAGCAGAAGGAGCAGGTCAAGGCGGGGTGTGCATTCGACACCTACTGGGTTCTTCTGGCCAGTGAGTCAGAGACCCCATGCTTACTGCCCATGACCCACCCCAGCATCAACCCACCCACAGGGGGCTTCATCAGACCTTGCAGGAGGCACAGCAGGACAGGGGCAGAGCTCAGATCCCCGAAAGTCAGCACGGATGGGGCGGGTGCTGAGCTGGGGCCCAGAGCCCAGGGACCTGCCAGATACACCCTCCCTCACTGCCCTGCACCACAGGCCTCCGCCTAGGTCAGACCAGCTTCATCTCACATTTCCACCTCCTCAGGCCCTGGCTGTGAATACCCAGCTCCTGCTTGGCCCCCAGGTGTGCCCTGCCTCCCCAGTGCTCTGGGCCCAGCGTCTCTACAGCTGTGAACTCGGCCATCTCATGGAAGTGCCACTTGTCTGACGCCCTGACGTTCCCAGCCGTGCAGAGGCGCCCCTGGTGTCCATCCGTCGTGGGCCTGTTGGGGTCTGCACCTCCCCTCCTCCCCTCTCCTAATCTGAGCACAGATGGCTCACATCCATAACGTCATGAATGGACAGGGAAAGACAGCCGGGGTGCACTTCTCCCCACACCCCAGGCAGGTCTGCTCTAGGCATGCTCTTCACTCCCCTCCAATGTGCAGGCATTTCTGCTACAGCAGGACCAGGTGTCCGGGGGGAGAACCTCCGCTGCTGAAGGCCATCCCTCAACATAGCAGGACGGATGGGAAAGCCAGGTCGGGCCGGCCACCCCCGTGGGTGCAATGCCATAACCAGAGACTGGTCAGCCATGGTGACAACCACAGCAAACACCGGCACAGTTCACAAGGCCACAGAGCCCCGCAGGTAAAGGAATACGACAGTCAATACAGAGCGGGCCTGGAACAATGGTAACCACCTGAGGAAAAGGAGTGTGGCTGGGGGCGCCATGTGCTGGCAAAGGGCAGAATTAAGCACGCGTCTCGCTTTGTTTAATAAGACGATTTCGGGAAGAGCAAACAGCCCGGTTGAGAGGGAACGTTCTTTACAGAGGGTTCCACAGACGCCTCTGGGAGAAATGACATGAGGAAGAAAACCCTGGTGCCGCCTGGACTCCCACCGAGGTTACCAAAGGCTGGAACCGTCAGAAGGAAATGAATGATGCCAGGATGAGGGTCTACACCCCAGGCTCACAACCACCGCAGCCCAACCTGAAGTGCTATACTCGCTACAACGCCACGCCAAGAACAGGGCAGCACCACAAAGCATTCTTGCCAAAACAACATAAATCCCCATAAAATGAAGTTGTTGTGCTAAACTCCAGTTCAGAAGGAAAGGGAGTGGAGGAACTAGCTCAGTGACATGGTGAGGAAGCAGACACAGAAGTCACAAGCACAGGACCTTCTACGGACAACTCACCTCGGGTCTTCACCCACTGATGGCTGTAAAAAGGCAGTGGGCAAGGGAGGGGCTGCTTTAGATTAAAGAGGTGTTTGTGTGTGTTTTTAATCCTCGCCCAAGGATTTTTTTCCCCATTGATTTTCAGAGAGAGGGAAAGACAGAGAGAAACACCGATGTGAGAGAAACACATTGATTGGTTGCCTCCTGCACAAGCCCTGACCAGTGCCCAGGCCGGGAAGGAGCCTGGAACCTAGGTACATGCCCTTAGCCGGAATCGAACCCAGACCCTTCGGTCCACAGGCCGATGCTCTATCCACTGAGCCAAATTGGCGAGGGCAAGATTAAAGAGGTTTAAGGAAAATAAAAACCAGGTGCCCATATGGGTTTAATTTGGTTACCAATTTTACAAACCAACTGTATAAGGGCATTTTCAAGATAAGGAAAACGGAATATGTACTGGGTGTTAGGTGATGGCCAGGAATGGCTGCTAATTTTGTGAAGTGTGATCATGATCGTGTGGTTTTATTCGAAAATGGCCCTGACTGTTTTAGAGGTCCACGCCGGAGGACAAGGCCCCCACACTGGGGGCACGGATTTTGCTTCAATACTTTAGCCAAAAGGAAAAAGAACAGGAGCAAAGGAAAAGAAAAGAAAGATGAAGTGGGGGAAGGATGGAGGGTGAGAGAAAAATTATTACACGAAGCGAGCTGGTAAAATCTTAACTGCTGGATCTGGAAAGGGGAATTTGGGGTTCATTATTCTATTCTCTTTACCTTTCAGTGGGTTTGAAAATGTTCATAACAACAATTAAATTTAAACCAGGGTATCACCACATGAATATACAGTCAGAGCAACACAGCAAAGGAGAAAATCTAGAAATAGCCTCAAACACACATGGCGGCTTAGTCCATGGCAAAAGTAATGTTTCAAATCGGTGAAGAAAAGGCAACTATTTAATGAGTGGTGTTGGACAAATGGGTGGCCATCTGGAAAAAAATTTAATTTGGAGTCCTACCAGATGGATCAAATATTCACATTTGAAAAATGAAACCATAAACCTCTGAGATAAACGAGAGAATTTCTTTATAGCTTCTGAGTAGAAAAACCCCTGAAATTACTGGTAGACAATCATTTCCGACCTACAGAAACAGTAATTTCACAAGGTTAAACCAAACATGTATTTAAAAATACATTTAAAAACTCGTGGTTCTGGCTACATAAATTTTTTTTTAATTCTTCATGCAAAAAGCACAACAAAATGAACATACAGTAAACTAGGGGAAAGATCTGCAACTCATACTCCAAAAGTTCAGTTTCCTTCATATATGTAGAGTCCTCCTATGAATCAATAAAAAAAAAATAAAAATGCCATAAACCCAACAGAAAGTGTTAGTAATACAAACAGCAGGTCTCAGAAAAGAAAATACGGGTGGGTCTCATTCTTAGAAAGTGAAATGCTAATAAAATTCCAACGAGACACCATCTCTCAGCCATCAATTTGGCAAAGACAAGGGGGTGGAGAACCAGGTGCTCACATACTTCCACAGCAGGAGATCCGTGACTATGGCTCTGGAGGAGAGTTTGGCAACGTCTAACAAAATGACAAGCGCACCTCCATTTCACCTCGCGATTCTCTTCTACCAATGTGCTCACACGTGTCCCAAATGTTCCATGTGCAAGCATGTTCCCTGAAGCACTGCTGATAAAAAGAGAGTGCACACGTCTGAACGGCCGCCTCCCAGTGCCTGGATGAACGGGTTATGAAACACCCATCGAGGGAGACCAGGCAGGTGTTAAAAGCAGCAAGGCCGCCCCATGGGCACTGAGATGTGCATAGCCCGGGACATGTTGCGCCGTGTGCATCACCAGGACTAACGCACTGCACGTGTGCATGGACCTGAACTGTCTGGAGACTCCTCAGAAACAGACAGCCACCGGGCCTGCGGAGAGGAGCTGGGAGCTGCAGGGATGGAAGCAGACGGGGCCCTGTCCTTCTTAAATACATTCAAATAAATGCAGCACCAGGACTTACATTAAGAAGAGGGCAGGGGAGAGGGAAAGGGAGGAGGAAGAGAAAAACATTTCAGGTGCAGCCCTGGCCAGTTTTGTCAGTGGTTGGAGTGTTGGCCCGCAGACCTACAGGCCACAGGTTCAATTCCCAGTCAAGGGCAAGAACCTTGGTTGCAGGTTCCTCAGCCCCTGTAGGGGTGCCTACAGGAGGCAACCAATTGATGTGTCTCTCTCGCTTTGATGTTTCTACCTCTCTCTCTCCCTCTCCCCTAGAAATCCACTCTCTCTAGAAATCATTAGAAATCATATCCTTGGGTGAAGGTCCAGTGGGTCACCCAGAGTGGCCTCCCCAGAGTCCCTGTCCAAGTGGCCATGAAGAGGCCATGCCTCTCTTTCAGCTTCCCAGGGCACCTCAAACTCAGCGCTAGTCCTTCTATCTCAGCCCCTTCTCCCAAGTGGCAGCCCCAGGCCCTCCCCAGAGGAGATGCAGGGCTCTCATGTTGGAGCTGAGGACATAGTGGGGGTGGTAGGTCCCTTTCTCAGAATGATCACACATGGACATGGATGAGCTGTTAGGCGCTATGAGACTCCAGCCAAGCCACAGCCACCGGCTCTCCCTGTGACACATCATCCATGGCCCAAGTACCGGCCCTCTTGGCGTTCCCAGCCACGCCAGCATTGTCCATCATGGGACTCGCTGTGCCCGCTGCGGGCAGACCCCTGCCTCCAGGTGTCACTGTGGTCTCCTGCTTCCTCCTGCCTTCAGGGCCTTGCTCACGCTCTGCCTCCCCAGGGGGCTGCCCTAACCACTGCTCACACTGAAGCCCCCACCCCTCCTCCTGCCCCATCACTCTGAGCCTGACGTGCAGGTCCTCACCTGCCCCTCGGGGAATGCGATGACCAGACACCTCCCAGGTGCTCTGGTTCCTCACTGGCTGTGCCTGAGTCCCTCTCAGGGGAGGGGTGAGAGACACCTCAGTGGGGGGGTCTCACAGGCTCCAGAGGCCAGAGTGATGTTCTAAGGGCCAGGCCTCGGCCACCCGGCTTCAGGCAGGGATCTCAGGCCCTCGGGACCTTGGCACTACCCGGGTGACAACTTTCACAGCCACCTTGGACAGGCTTGTGTCTGATCGCCCCTCCACATCTTTCTTGCCTGTGGGCACCTGGGTGCCACCCTTCCTCCAGGCCTCAGCCCCCATCTCTGTCCTATTTGGCCAGCACCACTGTCCTACTAAGGAACATTCTTCTGCCCAGACCGCCCCCCCCCCCGCCTCCTGTGCCCAGTAGTGAGTAACAGGGCGCTGGACAATGACAGCTTCCAGAGCTCAGGCACACCCTCACCCCAACCCCACCCTGTGCATCAGGCTGTTTGTCATTGTTATTCCTCCAACAACACGTCCATCTGCACCAGGGTTCCTCTTCACTGGGTTTCCTCGGGGGATATTGGGCCTCACACTGGCCTTTCCTGCTGGCCTGGGGCAGGGCGTGCCCCTCAGAACTGACACACCCATAGGGCCACAGTCCGCTCTCCCCGCACTGTCCAGGGCCAGGCAGCCAGCGCTTCCGACCAAGACACATAGAGAAGTCTAGTGAGGGTGCGGGCTGGGGCCAGGACCTGGGCCTCTGATGCCAGAGCTGTGAGGTCCAGTGGTTCCAGCGGCCACTGTGGGAGGACACATCCCACCCAACGGGAGAGCCACATCTACACAGGCGAGTGCAGGGTTGCTGGGGGGTGGGGGGGGTGGGCGTGTAGGCCGATGTGCACACGTGCATGGAACACCTTGTAGAGGGATGCCTGCCTCTGAGCCTCACAGGGCCTGGGGCTCTAGAAACACTGCTCTAGTCAGCCTGTCCTTGAAAGATGGGAAGCTGAGGCACAGCTCCGTTTACTTAAACTTGGTGTCATCCGAATAGGTGGGCATGGGGGTATTTAACCCTGAGGTGGGAGATTCACGCATGGGGTGCAATGCTGGCTCTGGCCAACGAGCCTGCCCTGCCAGGAGGCCAAGGTGAAAGGCAGGGGCAGGGTGAAGATGCCCTCCTGGTGGGCAGCAGGAGGGTGAGGTCAGGGCCCTCCATCGACCCTTCCCGAGAGGAAGGAGCGCCATTGGGAGCACAGGGAGAAAAGTCCCAAGTGTGTGACTGGGAAAGCAAGGAGAATGGGATAAAGGGGGTGAAGGGCTGGGCAGGGAGCCTCGGAGGGGTGGGGGCGCTGCTGGGCCCGGTGCTCTCGTGGGTCAGGCCCACAGCCCCCTTTGTGCCAAACACAATCACAAGGCCCCTCGCGACCTGCCCGCCGGGCTCAGCCTCTCCGCCTCCCTCCAGGTCAGTCCATTGGCACCACCCGAGCGGCAAGGAGCCAGGGACAACTCATGGGCCCAACTGCAGGCTGCCCAAGGGGGATCCTGGCGTCACCGTCACTGGGCACGACAACTTGGTGATGAGACAGTGGCTGGGGCCGGAGTGCAGGCCCCAGACCCAGGCCAGGGCTCTTCCACCTCCACCGCCCTCACCGGCCTGGGGACAGGCACCCTCGCGTCTGTAGGCTTCGGCCAGCCCTGTCTCGGCTCTCGCGTCCCTGGCCTGCCAGCTTCCTGCCATTGAGCCCAGAGCTGACAACCATGGCTGTTTGTCAGTCCTTCCCTGGACAGACAGAGTCCCTCCATGGACCACCCAGTACTCGGTCCTGGAGCCCCTGGGGAGCAGCATGGAGCAGATGGCACAGATGGGCCCGGGAAGATGGCACCTCACGGCAAAGTAGCCAGTGCTGTGTGAGCCAGGCCACAGGACGAGAGGGCAGAAGCCAGGAGCTGGGAGACTGAGGGAAAAGCAGGTAATGTCTTGCCTGCGGGTGGTGACAGTGCAACCTGGCCATGCTGCTGGGGCCACCCAGATTCCTAGCCCTCCTGCTGGCCTGGGGCACACGCCTCCCACCCCCACCCCTGGGCTGCGGGCATGCTGCACAGCTCACACCCTCAAACTTCTCCAGAGGACTGGAGGGGTCGGCTATGGGCCGCTGAGGAGCACAGAGAACCAGAGCCCAGCTCCCTGCCTCCGTGACACAAGCTGGTGGTTCGGTCTCCACTGCCGCACCCCCATGGGGTTAGGCCAAGGTGAGACTTTCAAACCTCCTCCCTTTCCCAACTGCTTGCTCACCCCCTGGCAGGTGTCCCCTGAGAGCACATCCTCCACACCTCTGGCATCAGCATCCCCGTCTCGGCTCTGTGCCTGAGGACCTGGCCTACGCCAGGCCCTTCACAGGCCCAGTGAGCTGAGCAGACGCGGGCAAAGCCCTCGGGGAGACCCTGACACGCAGGACACGCTATACTGACATTTGGAGTCCCTGGTGCTCGTAGTGTTCCCTGGACTCGCATTTGCATCCAATGACCACCGACGGCGGAGGCCTCCCTGCTGGGAGCCTGAAATCTGAGGTGCAAATGTGAGTTCAGGGAAGCACGAGGGACGGGGAGTCACAGTCAAAGGCAGGAAAGGCAGTGGATGAGCCAGCTCCGGTCCTGGCCATGGGGAGGCGCCGGCAACAAGAAGGGCACGGGAAGGTCAAGGGAGCACCCAGAAAGCACGCTGCCCACTCCCCAAAGTGCTCCTTGGCACAGAGGAAAACCCCACCCCTGCCTTCCCTCAGACCCAAGGCTCCTCAGCAAAGCTGGCGTGATGATGCCAGCATTAAAAAAAGGCGTGTGGGGCTTTAAGTGAGGTCAGGTCTTACTGAAACACACAGCAGAACCTTTGGGCAGAGGGCTATTCAGGGCCCCCGGCCTGGTGCTTGTGTGTGAATGTACACGCGCGTACACACACACACACACACACACACACACACACCAGGGCAATGGTTGGGAGGTCTTACTGAAACACACAGCAGAACCTTTGGGCAGAGGGCTATTCAGGGCCCCCGGCCTGGTGCGTGTGTGTGAATGTACACGCGCGCACACACACACTCACACACACACACACACACACCAGGGCAATGGTTGGGAGGTCTTACTGAAACACACAGCAGAACCTTTGGGCAGAGGGCTATTCAGGGCCCCCGGCCTGGTGCGTGTGTGTGAATGTACACGCGCGTACACACACACACACACACACATGCCCAGCACACCAATACCCTGAGCCTGGACAAGGTGGTCCAAGGGCCCTGGCCACCACACTGCTGCCTTCCTTCCTCGCCCCTCTGCAGCCTCGCACCCTTCCTGGCAGCAGTCCTTCGATGGACACCCTTCCTCTTTGCCTCCTCGAACAGTATCCCCGGCCTCCTCACTGAACAACAGCTCTTTAGGGCCAAACTCGACATGCCTGGCTGTGCCCCGGGGCCGTGTCCTGGTGGCCACCCTGGCCAGAGAGAGTGCTCAACCCTTGGTCTCTGCAAGACCACGGGCAGGGCAGCTCCCAGACCTGACCTGCTGGTGCAAGGAGATGCTGGGGACTCCACACACCCCCTGCCCGGGCGACCCCTGTGGCCCTCAGGAGGCCTGACCACTGCCCCCTACCTCTAACCCCTTTCCCAGGCGCCTGCTCACTGGCCCCTTTCCCATCTCCAGGGCCGAGGAGGAGCCACCCTCACACGAACTTCTCAAAGAACTGGGCTGTCCAGACAAACACCGCGACACACGTGCAGGGCCACAATGGCTGGTCCCACCCGTATTCCTCGTTATATTTTTATCACTGGATTCCACTGCCACCTAATACTCAGGATGATCTATTCTTTGATCTAGTGAGTGCTTTAAAGTTTCCAAATATGAGACGCTTGAAAACTGCATTTTGTTATTAAGTTCTATCATAACTGCATTGTGGGCAGACAGCATGGTCTGAATCACCATGTTTCTCTGATAAACCTTTGGGTGTTTTCACAGCTCGTCTGCAGGCAATTTTCGGGAAAGTCCCCTCGCTGACTGCAGTGTTTGCTTGTGCACCTGGGCTCATTAGCCGCTGGGGGTGTGGCACGTGTGGTGGGCGGCTCCCTCCAGGCACCGCCCCAGGTGGGATGCCCACTTGTGAGAGTGGCTCTAGCTGCCTTGGCCCTTCCCAGAGGAACAACTCACACCCTAGACAACCTTGCTCACTGTCAACCCTCCCTCCAGAGGCCTTCAGAACCCCACTTTACTGGCCCAGGAGTGACCTGGGGCTCCAGTGCCCAAAAGTTTTCAGAGACACCTTCTGCCACACTCACCTTGCTGGGGGTGAGCTGGGCCCCCAGGCCAGAGGAGGGAGGCCACAGGCCTGGGAGACCCCCCTGGAGTGAGGCCCAGCAGGAAGGGCCCTGGCCTTGGATGGGAGTGCATGTAGGCCATGGGCTCTCCCCAAGGCCAGCCTGATGTTCTCCTGCGAATGGCCTCAGCCTCCCGCAGGGCCCACCCCCTACTACTAACAATGGAGTGACTCACTGGCGCAGCCTGTTCTGCCATTACCTCCTGAGAGCCATGGAGGCACCACAGGCTTCTCCTCTGGGAGCCTCCAACCCCATCCAACCCGATCCATCCTGCCCTAATCCCCTCATCTTCCCTGTCCCTCAGCTGAGGGAGGAAACCTGGGTCCTGCTGCCTGGGCCCACCCTCTGCAATCAGCAGGGGGGTGGCCCAGACCCGGGCCTCAGAGGAGGTGATCCCTGAGAGGGCTCCTTCCGAGTGCATAACGGGGAGGGGCTTGCGCAGAACCAGCTGTGGGGAAGTTTCAGGCAGAAGTATGGGCCTCTGAGCTATGGGCAATTGACGAACACAGAGACAAGTTTCTACAGTGACAAGATGGGGCTCCTCACCTAGGAAGTGCCCGGTGCCAGGGCTGGGCACATCCCCCACACCCAGGGCCTTCCCTGGTGGCCGGCTATGTCTGGGATCTAGGCCATGCCCAGATGGAACTGAGGCACCGAGACAGGCACATTGGGCGTCTGGATGCCAGCGTCTCAGCCTCACAGGCAAACCGGGTCAGCAGAGGGGCCCATCCAGTGAGCAGCCTTAGCAGGGGTGGGCAAACAGGCTCGGCGAATAAACCCTTCAGAATGCACATCCTCTCCCAGCCCCCTCAGCTTCTGGGTGAGCCAGCCTCCTCCACGCAAGCTACTCTTTGTTAACAGAGTTGCCATGGCAACTGATCCAGGAGAACTCTCTTCAAGGTAGCATCTGAGGGTGACACTTGGATAGATGGAAGTGGTGGTGACAACAGGCAGGAGCCTGGCCTCCCAGCCCACCCCCATTGCTCCTTCCTGGGCAAGTCTGGGTCACCAGAGACCTCCCCCTTCTCGGCCCAGAGCTTCTGGGTCTGCTCCCCTGTCCTCTCCCTGAATGGGGGTAGCAACATGGCCCAGGCCAGCACATCCCTCATCCCTCACCTCCTCACCCCCACTCCCACAGGCTCCTAGGCACAAATGGGTGCCTCTGCCCCCCACTCACAACTGCTCACAGACTTTGAGGAGTCTACCGGTGCAGCCACCATTTCTGAGCTTGGGGTCCAATTGGGGCCAAGCCAAGTGTAGACACAACCCCGAGGGGTCACAGGCCGATAACTGTGCAGGGGAAGCACACAGCAGAGGCCTGGGGCACCTGGCACAGATGCCCATGCAGAAAGGCACCCCCAGGAAGGCTGGGAGCCAACTAGGTGGGCAAACAGGCACCTGCATGGAGCAGGAGGTCCGAGCATCTTTACAACGAGAAGGTTAAAAGGTCACCTGACTGTGCTGTGAAAAGGGGTTGCAGGGAGGAGGCTGTGCAGCTGTCAGGCCAGGGGCGGGCAGCCCGACCTGGGGAGGCGGCAGTGGGCAGGGACAGGTAGAGGGAGTAGAAGACAGGTCTTGGGTGGTAGGCTAACCTGGCTGATGACTCAGTCCGTGCAAGGGGGTCTGGCAGAGGCACAAGGGAGACCCCAGCTGCCCCACCTGCTCCGATGGGGAGCAGAGGGCAGAAGAGGTTCAGGGAACTATGACAGCTGGCAGGCTGCCTGTGGTCACCTGGAGGCATCCAGCAGGCACCAGCTTGAATGTTGACAGAGCCCAGAGGTCAGGAGGGGCTGGTACGAGTTGGAAAGGGATCAGCACCAAGGAGGGAACAGAAGCGGTGAATACAGGCCCAGCTTCTGAGGAGTGGCACTGCGCCCCGGGAATGGAGGCCAGAGGCCATGGAGGCCCAGGGCTGAGCTGCAGAGCCCAGGAAACACCCGCCCAGGAGTAGGGGCAGTGACTGCCTGCAGATGTCCACAAGCTCCTGAAGACCAGTTCCCTGGCGCGAAGGGGGCGCGCCAGATTGGAGTGGGAAGTGAGGGTGTGCAGTGAGCAAGCAGAGACGCTGCAAACTCCGAGTGTGCAGGGGAGGACAGGAGAGTGGAAAGAGCTGGAGAGAGAGACCTGCGAAGGGGTGGTTGTTGTGTTTAAGCTGCAGAAGCTGCATGCAAGTACCACCCGCCAACTAGGGCAGCAACACCTCACCTAGGAGGATGTGATACAATCGCTGGACAAACGGAGAAAGTGCCCCCTGAGTGCCCAACACTGTGCCCCATGGGCTGGCTCCCTGACTCAGGGGCATCACCCACAGGAGAAATGGGGTGCTCTCCTCTGAGAGTTAAGGAGACTCCGGGAGGGCCAGCCGTGGGCCCCTCCCCCCTGAGCTGGTGCTTGCCCGCTGCTCCCTGAACTCACCTGCTCCACAGACCTCCGCAGCCCGCTCAGAAGGGACAGGGCCAGATGTGAGCTCCTGCCACCGCTCCGGGCAGCACAGGCTCAGCCTGGCCCTGGCCCAGCGCAGGTGCCCTGGGGGGAGGGGCAAGAGGCTTCCTCCTTGCTGTCCACATCCCAGCATCACTGCACAGACCCTGGGAGCCTCCCGCCAAATAAGGGAGGTGGAGACGCTCCCAGAGCAGGACCACTGGCACCTGTGTGGTTCTCAGGACATGTAGACCTTGCAGATGAGAGCATCACACTGCCCACCAGAGGCCATCACCCTGCCCCCCTCAGCAGGGACAGGAGCATTAGACCTCGTCCACCCTCGCCCTGGCAGGCATCAGGGTGAATGCTGGCACTGTCACACTCTTGGTGACATGTCCCACAAGCCTCTCTTCAGGGCCGGAGGCCCATCCCAGGAAACCCATTCCCAAGGCCCTCCCTGCCCCCGGGAGCCCGATCTTCCTTCCGTGCTGGCCCTGGCCCTCCAGCGCTCTGAGCAGCCGGACAGTGCGGGGGCTCTCCCTTCCACGGTTCCCACGCCACTGCCAGGCTGACCTCTGCTGACCTTCCCAAATCTGGCTCCAGGTTTGTTAGACTGGCACTTCCTGGTGTCCCCAGCTCAGGGACTCTCTGAATGGATCCTTGGAGACCAGCCCCTCTGGGCCAGGCCAGGGCATATTTTGCGTCCACTCCCTGACAAATACACATGTATACACAGCCCTGTGTGCCCAGGAACAGGTGAGAAGGTCATGCCCTCTGGAAAGAGAGCAGAAGCCCTCCTCAGACCCCTCAGGTCAGAGGGCCCGGACATGTGACCATGGGCGTCAGAGATCTCCTCCCACTGACCTCCCCCAACAGCAGTTTCCCTGCTGGTGCCACCACAGACTCCATGATGACAGCTCCCCCACCCTCCCTCCTCAGACTGCCTGGCAATCACGTTGCTAAGTAAACACTCATCAGATGGAGGTGGGCTCCGGAGGGCAAAGGAACAGGCGGCAGCCTGGAGTGGGTAGGAGGCACTGGAGGCAGATCTCAGCGCTGAGAAAACCAGCCCTAGCGACCAGGGCTGCAGCAGATGGCCTCAGGAGGGAAGGGGAGGGTGGAGGAGTCCCAGCAGGGGCCCAGGAGGATGGGCCAGGACTGGGAGCCAAACTGAGTCACGACCACCTGGACAGGCCCGCTCTGCATCTCAGTTCCTTCCACCAAGGCCCTGGGGCCCATCCCCATGGGGAGGCCAGGGGCCCCCTTCTGGGGGAGAGTCCCACAGAATGTGCATCCTACACCAGCCACACACACACACACACACACACACACACACACACACACACCAGGGCAATGGTTGGGCCTTAGCTGCTGGCCCTGCACCTTCACTTGACCTATTTGACAAATTTGGCTTCGGGGCACATGTGGCTTGAGAACAGGGTTCGTGGCTAAAATCCAACAGTCAACCAAAGCCACTACAGTCCTGCTCATCCCGCTCATGATTCTGCAGGGGACAGGGGTGCTCAGGGGCTCTCGGGCCACACCTGAGCATGTGGCCTCGGCGGGCTCTCCTGCAGAGGGCGAGGGGACAGGGTAGTGGTCTGCTGCTCACCTGCCTGGGGGGCCACTTGCTAGAGACACTCTCCCCGCTCAGCCTGGGCCCACCAGCCCCTGGCCTTGCTCAGGCCTGCCCGGCACACACGCTGGTGGGCCCGCATCTCGCATTTCTCCCGCCTCCTCCTCTGCCTGCAGTTGCTAAGTTACGCCAAAAAAATCCCTCTGCTCCGTGTGAACTGTTCCATTTCCACGATTTTCCAGGTGGAAGGAAGCCATCAGGCTGACAATTCGAGAAAAACAAACTTGGTGGCTGGCTCTCAGGCACCCGGGCATAGGTGGGGACACCTGCTTGTGCTCCCAGACCCAGTGGCCATTTGCAAGAGTGCACAGCTGCCCTGGGAGTGTCGCACCGGCACGCGGGTCCGAACTGCTCCCTCCTTCTCCGGAGCCTGTGAGTTCTGCTGCCAGCCCTGCCCCGGCTGCTGGGTCACCATAACCCACGTCTCAGGAACAGAAAAGCCAAAGCCGTCCACTTCCTCTCACTCAGGACCCCGCCTCCTGTCCTGGGCTGGGGTCCTGAAGTGCCGCTGCAAACTGTCCCCATCTGTCAGGGAGGGGAGTTCCCTGAGTCACTGAAACGGTGGGCTCATTCTACAGATGGGGAAACCGAGTCTCGGAGAGGCCTGCAGATGTCAAGCCCTGTGGCCTCCGAACTCCCTCGCTCTCTGCTTGTGACAGGAGCTGCCACTGCTCCCTGGGCCTTTCCAGGCAGGGAAGAGCCTGCCCCGAGGCCGGGCCGGGCATAACTGTCGGCTGGGAGACCCTCTGGGAGACCCTGAGGGCCAGACCAGGCGCTGCCTCTGTATGGCTCTCCCGCCCCACAACCTGACTGACTCCATGTCCTGGGCTCCTGGGGCAGGTGGCCTGCTGGGCCCTCCCCTCACTCCAGAGGGCAGGAGAAGGATGACCACGCTGGAGGAGGGTGGGCCAGATGGGACTCTAAGCAGGGAAGCAGGGAGCCCCAGCCACCACCGCACCTCAGCCCCCAGCCGCTCCCAGAAGGCAGGCAGCGTCCGGTGGTGTCCACCAGCTTCAGCCCTCACAAGCAGCCAGAGATTCAGGGGCCAGGGCCTGCTGAGTGTCGCTCATGGAGAGCAGTGAGCCCCCTCCCCATTCACACAGGCAACCAGAACCAGCTGTACTGCCCCAGGCCCAGCTCCCTGCCAGGCCTGGGGCGCAGAGAGCACGGGTCCTTCAAATGACCCTGCCCACGGCGGGGGTGGGCCGTCTCGCCCTGGGCCAGGCCGCCTCCCCTCAAATGCTGAGCTCACCCCCAATTCCTCGCCAAAGGGAGTGCAATGCCATCGCGGGGCCCAGAAGGCAGACGAGCAAATGGAAACTTCCAATTGCGCAGCGCCGAGCCCCATGGATTCCCC
>NW_006298786.1:574556-577110 GCF_000327345.1 Myotis davidii | reverse complement strand
GCGTGGAGAGGGAAGTGCGGGACGAGGTGCCCCGAGAGGTGGAGGCTTGGCCGGGAAGCTGGGCGGGGTCGGTGTGGGGGTCTGAGAGGGAGGCGCCAGGAGAGAACGCGCCAGGCTTTCATGTTTAAAAGTATAAGGTAACGAGCAGCCTAAATTTTATCAGTGGCACATCTTGGCTCCTTGGACCGGCCTGGCCACCCTATGAGCTTGGCGCTGGGCTTGTGCCCCCTGTGCAGATGAGAAAACTGATGCTCAGGGGAGGGAAGTGGCCCTGCCGGCTCTCGGAGCTGTAAGTGTCAAGCGAGGGTCCAAAATCACCGTGAGCTCCAGCCGGTTTGGCTCGGTGGATAGAGCGTGGGCCTGCGGACTGAGGGGTCCCAGGTTCGATTCTGGTCGGGGCACCTGCCCGGGTTCTGGGCTTGATCCCCAGTAGGTGGCGTGCAGGAGGCAGCCGATCAATGATTCTTTCTCATCATTAATGTTCCTATCTCTCTCTCCCTCTCCCTTCCTCTCTGAAATCAATAAAAAAAATATTTTTTAAAAAAATTGTGCTTGATTGATTTTCGGTGAGAATATTGGTAGCCATCCACACCTTGATTTTCACTGTGGGCGGGTTTTAGGTTACTGACTCTTATTCTTTAATAGATACCTGACCGTGCAGAGACTTGTTCCCATGTCACTTTTGGTAAATGGTGCTTTTTTTTAAGTTTCCCTGTTGCCTACGTTTTCTGATTTACTGAGCAGTTGCTCATAACATCCCTGCATCATCCCTCCGATGTCTGTAGAATTTGTAGCCGTGTCCTGCTTTTCATTCTGATATTGAGAATCTTGGTGTTTTCTTTTTTCTTTTCTTCCTCAGTCTTGTTAGGGTTTTGTCAATTTCATGATTTCTACTTTTGGGGGATATTAATTATCCTCTTTTTTTCCAGTTTCTTAAATTGGAAGCTATGCTCATTGGTTTTCAACCTTCTTTTCTACTATATACATTTAAAGCTATACATTTCCTTTTAAGCACTATTTTACTGTCTCAAATTTTAAGTGCATTTTTCTCATTTAGCTCAAGATATTTTTAAATTTCCATTTTGACTACTCTTATGGCCTATGGGTTATATGGAAGGGTGTTCCTCAGTTTCCAAATATTAGGGAATTTTCCAGTTACTGTCCTGTTATTGGTTCTAATTTAATTATACAACAGGCAGAGGATATACTCTGACTGATTTCCACATTCTGAAGTCTGCTCATACATTCTTTTTTTTTTATTTTGTTTTATTGCTTAAAGTATTACAAAGAGTATTACATATGTCTCCTTTTTTTCCCCTTGACCTTCCACCAGCCTCCCCTAGCCCCCAGTGTCTTGTGTCCATTGGTTATGCTCATATGCATGCATACAAGTTCTTCGGTTGATCTCTTACCCCCTCCCAACCCTCCCTGGCCTTCCCACTGTACCCCAGAATATGTTCTGTTTGGGTAAACGTCCTGTACGCCCTTGAAAAGAACGAACACTCTGTATATGTCAGTTAGGTCAGATTGGTTCATCAAGTCCAAGTCTCTGTTGTTACAAGTTCTATCTCACATTCTTTCCTGAGACAGTTCCTGAGACAACCCGAAAGCCCTTCATTGAGTGAATGAATAAACAAACCGTGGTCCATCCAGGCAGCTGAATTCTACTCAGCAACAATGTGACTGATTCTCACAAGCATTATGTAAAGTGAAAGAAGCCGGGCTCAAAATGATTGAAACTGTGGCATTCCATTTATATGACATTCTAGAAAAGGCAAAAACTATAGAGATGGAGAACACAGCAGTGGTGCCAGATGTCTGTGGTGTGGAGGTGGGGAGGGGTAGCTCTAGCATGGGGAAAGTTTTAGGAGCCATGAATGTGTACCTGTATCTTGATTTGTGGTGGTGGTCACATAACCCTATGCATTTGTCAAATTTTTAAGAAGCTGTATACCAAAAAGAGTGAACGTTACTATATGTAAATTTTAAAATAATATTTAATCACTAGGGGCTTCTGTGACCACCCTGTCATCTCTCTCTGTTCAGATGTTGTCCACAGGATTTTGTTTTCCCCTCCTTTTTGCTGTATCTATTATTATTGGCAGGGGGGATGGAATCAGGATGATTCATTGCTGCCAATGACGAGGGCATTGCCACTATGCCAGGAGGATGAAGTCTCTAGGGCACACAGGGGAAGCGGAGGGAGCAGTGAAAGCCCCGTTGCAATAGTCAGATGGTGAGTGGCACTGGCTTAGACCAGGACAGTCACGTCCATGGTGATGAGAAGTGTCTGCAGCTGGACACGTACTGCAGCTAGAGCCCAAAGTGCGTGGGCGGAGAGCAGGGAGGAGGCACAACCGTTGTGCCCCCCACACTCCTATGCACCCTCCCACGTTAAGGTGCACCTCCAGGGCACCTGCCCAGCAGGACACAGTGGCGATGTTCTGTGTGCTCCTTCCTTCGGGCAAGCTTTGGGGGCTTTGGGGTGGAGGGAGTTCTGCAGGTAACAGTTCAGCCACCCCATTCCTGTCATACTCAGACATGGCTGGGCCTC
>NW_006298786.1:573631-574408 GCF_000327345.1 Myotis davidii | reverse complement strand
CCCCCCCCCCCCCCCCCCGCCTTTAATAAGGAAACTGAGTATGCATTTCAAATGTGAGGCCGCTATAGTCACAGTCACATCACAATGTTCAGTGAAATCTTGTGTTGCTATGGTTCCCATTCCTTTTCATTTAGAATTGGAATAAAATTGTATTTCAAATACTGTTTTAAAAAAATAAGCAATAAAAGACTTCCCAGCACAATGGGTGCACCAGCTGACAGCGCTTTCCTCCCTTCCTGTCAAACCAGGTCACCGGGAAGTCAGCTTTCTCCCTCCTTCTTCACGTGCCTCCCCTTCTAGCCTCGTTTCCGAAGAACAGGTTTTCAGTTGTTCCCTTGCCAATACCCTAGTTTCCTTGCTCCTCTTACCTTTGTGTCCCCCACCTGGCGAGACTCCAGTGACAGACAAACCCAACTGTGCCTTCTCCAGACATCCCCGCGGTGTCTGGTGCTGCTGGAGGCAGCCACACAGCTTGCTGTCAGGCTGTGCACCACAGTAAACTCACCAGCCAGGGGAACTGAGAGCACAGCACTACTCAGCCATTCTCGAGGTTCACTTGCTCCTTTTCTTTTCTTACTTTTTTTTTTAAATTAAATCTTTATTGTTCAGATTATTACATTTGTGGCCCTGGTAGAGGAAGAGGGGAGTGAACTAGGGTTGTGTGAGCAGAGGACAAGGAGAGAAGAATTGACGTTAGAAGGACTGATAGGAGCACGAATTACTCCCAGACTGACTTGTTGCCTGTATATGGGAAAGCAGTCTCTTCTTACCCCAGAT
>NW_006298786.1:571000-572463 GCF_000327345.1 Myotis davidii | reverse complement strand
CTGGATGTGCCCTCTCTGACCTCTGGGTTTCCTGGCTCCTGGATCTCTAGGGAGGTGCGAATCTAGCCTTTGCCTGAGGCTCTCCAGCAAAAGCCTCCCTGTAGGGCTTGGGCCGGGCAGGCCCCATGGGATCAACAAGGCGGGGCTAGCAGTTATGGCTGCTCTCAGTCCTGCTCTCAGAGGCTCTGCTTCTCAGTGTCCCAGTAATCGCTGCAAGCCCCTCGGAGAGAAAGCTGCCCTTGAATTCCTACTGCAGCCAGACAGTCCCGCTTCTCCCATATGAGCCTGGCCCCCTAGAGACTCACCCGGAACTGGAGCTCAGAGCCTGAGACTCCCTCCTGATTGAAAACGACAACCATGCCCTCAGCCGCCAGCCCGCTCCGCACGCACCTCCGCACCTTAGTATTTTACCCGCACTGCGTTTACCTATGCCTCCATCTTGGTTTCTCCCTCTTACTTTCTTTTTTTTAAAGATATTTTTATTAATTTCAGAAAGGGAGACAGGGAGAGAGAGAGAAAAATCAATGATGAGAGAGAATCATTAAGCTGTTGCCTCCTGCACACCCCACACTGGGGATGGAGCCCACAACTCCAGCATGTGCCCTGACTGGGAATCGAACTGTGACCTCCGAGTTCATAGGTCGACGCTCAATCACTGAGCCATGCCAGCCAGGCTCTTGCTCCTTTTCTTAAAGTCAGTCACGGATATGGAGAAGTGTGTAAAGTATGTGTACAGTTTCAAGAATAAACACAATGAGAATCCACCTGGAAGCAGGACTTAGATTAAGAAATAGGGCATTGCCAGCATGTGAGAAGCCCCCTTTGGGTTCTTCTCCCAGGGCTTGCCCCTTGTACCCTCTCCCCGCCACCCACCTCCCAGAGGTAACCATTATCCTGATGATACCGAACCCAGGGTCGTTGGGCTGCCTGTTGCTTGAAAGCCAATAATCAAGAGACAGGAGCTGATGGGAGGAAAATTCGGTTTATTCAAAAGCCAGAGCTTGTCATCACAAGGACCATCCTAACACCTGTCGCTTTAATTAAACATCCAAACCTGTAAGAATTTTATGAGTTTCTTCAAGCCAAACCGACAACAATTTCCAGGGAGCAAAATCTCAACAGATTGAGAAAATGCTCTGGAAAATGGCAGTTTTGCACCTTCTCTTATACCTCACACTCAAAGGAGAAGATGGAAGGGGTTACATGAAATGTATTGGTGATAGAGTAGGTAGGCGGGAGACAGAAAGGGAGAGAAATTTCTGGGATTGAATAAAAAGTAAAACGAATGGGAGAAACTAAGATGGTGGCATAGATAAACACCGGGAAATTGCTGCCTCCCACAACAATTGAAAAATACATCAAAAACACAAAACAGACATCATCCAGAACTACAGGAAGGCTGGCTGAGTGTAAATTCTACAACTAGAAGGAAAGAAAAGCACACTGGCAGCTGAATTGATGTT
>NW_006298786.1:567118-568880 GCF_000327345.1 Myotis davidii | reverse complement strand
TACACTGCAGTAAAAAAGAAGTTCTTACCATTTGCAATAGCATGGATGGAACTGGAGAGCATTATGCTAAGTGAAATAAGCCAGTCAGAGAAGGATAAATACCACATGATCTCCCTCATTTGTGGAATATAATGAACAACATAAACTGATGAACAATGACTGATCCAGAGACGGAGAGGCATTGATTGGACTGTCAGGCCTTGGAGGGAAGGTAGGGGAGGGTGGGGGTAAGGGGGAAAGATCAACCAAAGGACTTACATGCAAGCATATAGGCCTAACCAATGGACACGGACAACGGGGGGGCGTGGGGAGGGCTAGAGGGTAACGTGGGGACAAGGACACATATGTAATATCTTAATCAATAAAAAATATATATGTAAAAAAAGTAAAACGAATAGACACACTTCTTTCACATTTGTGGGTATAGAGTAGTTAGCAGTCGGCAATGAACCCAATAACAGTAACCATGAGGGGATGTGTGGTCTCTGCTCTCGTGCAATTGTGGGTCTGGAAAAAGGGCATTCCAAAGGTATGTTATCATAGATGCAACAAGGTAACAGACAGGCTCAATTAGGTAAAGATTGACCTCTGTCAGGGAAGACAATGGCGTGGGTCATGACTACCTGTGTAACTCTCTTTTAGCTAGAAAGTGTTCATTTCAGACCATCTTATGTCGCTGCTTTAGGTCTCTGAGTTTGTAAGGCCTCCCTTGAGTTTGTCAGGTTTCCTATGTGGCCCCTTTTTCGTCCAACATTTCAGCGCAGGCCGGGGTTGTTGTTTGGTTTTTAATGTGCCTCTTGTTACCTTAATTAGGTGACTTATTTTTGTTTGATTGATTGATTTCAGAGAGGAAGGGAGAGGGAGAAAGAGATAGAAACATCAATGATGAGAGAATCATTGATCGGCTGCCTCCTGCACGTCCCCTACTCAGGATCGAACCCACAGCCCGGGCATGTGTCCTTGACCGGAATCGAACCTGGGCCCCTTCAGCCCGCAGGCCGATGCCCTATCCACTGAACCAAACCAGCCTGGGCCAGGCAGGGGTTTTATGAGCGGGGCCAGGGGAAGCAGAACAGAGGAACTGGAGGGGTTGTGAGCCTCATTGGAGGGTGCGGGGTGCTATGTGTGAGTCAGCACAGTCTGCTCTGCTAACATCTTGTCAGTCAAAGGCGAGCAAATCTCCTGGAGCTAAAATGCCCGAAGGCTGGAGTCGGTTCCTTTGAGGTTAGCTCCTAGAATGTTTTAAGCAAACAGGTTGTGTATCTGTAGCTACATGTGAATTTACAAGTCATCATTGACAGAAACAATGTTAAAAGAATGATGGGGTGCTCTGACCGGTTTGACTCAGTGGATAGAGCGCCGCCTGCGGACTGAGGGGTTCCAGGTTCGATTCCAGTCATGGGCAAGTACCTTGGTTGTGGACACATCCCCAGTAGGGGGTGTGCAGGAGGCAGCTGATGGATGTTTCTCTCTCATCGATGCTTCTAACTCTCTATCCTTCCCCCTTCCTCTCTGTAAAAAAGCAATAAAATATATATTTTTAAAAAGAATGATGGGAAGAGAGATCCAAGATGGCGGCATAGGTTAACACCAGAGATTGCTGCCTCGAACAACCAATTTAAATTACACCTAAAAGACGGAACGGACATCATCCAGAACCACAGGAAGGCTGGCTGAGTGGAAATTCTACAACTAGGAGGGAAAAGAATATCATACCCAGACTCAGAGGAGGCGCAGTGCTGAAGTGAAATTCTCAGGTGCG
>NW_006298786.1:558632-566300 GCF_000327345.1 Myotis davidii | reverse complement strand
TGCCAAGAACCTACAACCAAGATTACTTTATCCAGCAAAGCTATCATTCAGAAGTGAAGGTCAGATAAAGAGCTTCACAGATAAGGAAAAGCTAAAGGAGTTCATCACCACCAAACCAGGATTATATGAAATGCTGAAAGGTATCCTATAAGAAGAGGAAGAGGAAGAAAAAGGTAAAGATACAAATTATGAACAACAAATACGCATCTATCAACAAGTGAATCTAAGAATCAAGTGAATAAATAATCTGATGAACAGAATGTACTGGTGATTATAATAGAATCAGGGACATAGAAAGGGAATGGACTGACTATTCTTGTGGGGGGAAGGGGTGTGGGAGATGCGGGAAGATACTGGACAAAAATCGTGCACCTATGGATGAGGACAGTGGGTGGGGAGGGAGGGCGGAGGGTGGGGCGGGAACTAGGGGAGTTATGGGGGGAAAAAAGAGGAACAAATGTAATAATCTGAACAATAAAGATTTAATTTAAAAAAAAGAATAATGGGGTTGGTTACACTAATATTTATTCCCATGCCTCTATTTTAAACTTCCATTCCTAGATATATGCCTATTTTCAGACTTTTGTGAATGGAATTTAAGGGGACCAAAGTTTTGCTACCCAAAAAATACCTCTTGGGATAGTGATTTTAAGCTGGTTATTAAGAAACAAAAGACTCAGCTCAGCCAGTGTGGCTCAGTGGTGGGGCACCAACCTATGAACCAGGAGGTCTGATTCCCTGTCAGGGTACATGCCTGGGTTGCAGGCTCAATCCCCAGTAGGGGGTGTGCAGGATGATGATTCTCTCTCATCATTGATGTTTCTCTTTCTCTCCCTCTTCCTTCCTCTCTGAAATCAATAAAAATATCGTTTTTTTAAAAAGACTCCGAAGGAACCTTTGATGCCTTTACTGCCTAAGAGAGCCAGATGGAGAAATCTGCTTCAGGAGGGAACCTGTAATAACCTTAGCATTGGACAGGAAGAAACCAAGCAAGGGCCTATTAACAAGACCACCACCTATGGCCCATTGTTTCTGAGTTGCCTAGCAAAAACCTGGAAATTGCTTATTTTCACTTTTTAAATCTAAAATCCTGTTCCCCCCACCTTTCTCCTTTTTCCAAAATGTCATATAAAAATTTTTTAACAATAAAAAGAAGAAAAAAATCAAAATGTCATATATACCCAATTTTGCCTCACTATATCTGGAATTTTGGGGCTTCTGTGAATTTCCTGTGTGCATGTATTAAAATTTGATTTTCTCTCGTTACTCTGCTCTACGTTGTTTGAATTATTAGCCCAGCTAGAAGAAAGTAGAAGGGGAGAGTAAAAGTATTCTTTTATCCCCCACAGAATCATATTCTATATTTTCTACTGTCACAATATTATGGTTGTGAGATTCACCCACGTGGATGAATATAGTTTATTCATGTTGACTGTTGTTGGTATTATTACATGTTTACTTGCTCTACCATTAGTAGCCATTTGGGGAGCCGACATAGTTTTGCTATTATTCATTTATTCACTGAACAAATATTTTTTGAGCACCTACTATTTGCCAGGCACCACTTTAGGCATTGGGATGGAACAGTGATCAAAACAGGTAAAATTCCCTTCCATATGGGTATTCAATGAGCAGAAAAATTAGATCATGGAGAACGAAGATGGTAGTGTAGGTAAACACCAGTACTCGCAGCCTCCCACAACCACATCAGAATTACAACTAAAATACAGAACAACCATCATTCAGAACCACCTAAATCTGGCTGAATGGGAGTCCTACAACGAGAGAAATAAAGAAAACAGCACAGGGAGACTGTTAGGAGGGGCAGAGGTGTGGAACAGGCTGTGCCCTTTTTTTAATTGGAAGAGATATCTCTGCTGCAGAGGCTGCCTTGAGGAGCAAGGGGTCCAGCCCCACACCAAACCCGTAAGACATGGTTTCAGTACTGGGAAAAGAAGTCACTGTAACTTTAGGCTATAAAAACCAGCAGGGATTGTGGCTGAGTGACATGGAGAAAGGCTGCTGGAGACCCAGGTAGTTCCTCTTAAAGGGCCAGCACATGGACTTACTCAGACTCGATCCCTCTGAGCTCCAGCACTGGGGCAGCAGCTTGAAAGGAACCTGGGACATTCAAGGAACTGGATTGTTTGGCATCAGGGAAGAATTCGGGGAGAGCTTTCTCCCAGACAAGGGTGCTCACAGTGGTCATTTTTTCTATGCTGAGACCCCCAGATCACAGAGCTGACTGAGCCATATCGGAGTTTCCATCAGCTTAGCTCTCATGATGTCTTCGTAATTCCCTAAGACCCTGCCCCATCCAATTTGCAGTTCCACCCAACCGGTTGGCAGCAGCTTTTCCATATGAATGACCTGTCCTGGCTCAGGCTTCAGACTTTCCTAAAATCTCTCAAGCAAGCAGGAGCTGGCATCAGCGTGCCCTAAACCTATCAATAAGAGGCCCAAGACCCAGCACTAACACCAGCCTGCCTTGCTTCTCAGCTTGGCCTCTCCTGGGCACTTCCAAATCAAATACAAGGAGCAGCCATCTGCAGATGCTTTGTAGCTCCTGCCTGGTGGCTGACTTTGCACCTCCTGGAAGGCCCCAGAGCCAGTGCATTGGCTGGACAGCTTCAGACCATACCAGATTACAACCCTACACATCCACAAGTGACATGATCAAGGGGAAGACTCAGTGAGCACCAAAGCCCCACTGAACCAAGTCCTGCTCCATAGGAGTGTCTGCTGCACAGCAGCTTTTCCACTGTAGTTGCAGCTGGTCCTCACAGCCAAATGGCCCAGAAGTCCATTCCTCCCAGTAATACCAACAGGAATCAAGGCTCAACTACAACAGGACTGTGCACACAGCCCACACAGGGGCACACATTGAGTGCCCAGCTCAGGTGACTGGGGAGGCTGAGCCATTGGGCCCTACAGGACACCTACTACACAATGTCACTCTACCAATTCCAGGAGACATAGCAGTTCTACCTAGTACACAGTGACTCAGAGTACCCATCTCTATAACACCCACCCACCAAAAAAAGAAAAGGAAAATAGACCAATTATATTGTATGGTAAAAGATGAAAATACTAATTAGGAACAAAAGCAGAGAATGGTTAAAAGTACCAGAGTGGGATGACGCATTCGATGGTATTTCCCACTGAGTTGACATTTAAGCCAAGACTGGGAGGGGGTGGAGACGGTGCCATGACCATCTGGCACAGTGTTCTGGCAGAGGAAGGAGTCCGTGCAGCAGACTCAAGACGGGACTAATACAGAAGGGTCTGTGCAGTGCAGTTCTAACTACCCAAGAGGTACAACTACCTAGAGTTAGGACAAAGTTTGTTAGTTAAGGACACAGTCCCCACAAGATTCCTCTTACTTCAGACACCAACCACAAGCTGAGGGGTCTCAAGCCACCCAAACTACTGACCAACTGGTTAAAAATGTGAAGGTTTCAATGACCCACTCAAGTTTGATAATTCATTAGAACAACTCACAGAACTTAGGTAAGCATTATACTCATCATTACAGTCTTACAAGGATAAAAGGATTCGAGTCAGAACCAGCCAAAGGGTCTCATAGGATAAGATCCAGGAGAGCCCCAACAAGAAGCTTACATGTCCTCCCCTCAGAGTCAGGCTGTCACCCTCCCAGCTCACTGTATTGTTAACCAGGGAAGTTCACCTGAGCTTCTGTCCAGAGTTTTACTTCTGTTTCTAGGGTTTTATTATGTAGAAATGATGGAATCATCCATGTCCATGTGGTTCAATCTTCAGCCCCTTTCCCCTCCTCAAAGTTGGACAATTGTCACCTGACTCAAAGCACCAACCCTCTAGTCACATGGTTGGTCTTTCTGTTGTAACTAGCGTATTATACATATATATCATGTGTGTTAGAAGAAGAGTAAGCATGACCAAGAATAAAAAGGAGCTGCAATCAGAGCGATAATAGAATCGGATTCCTTTGACTATTTTATTACCTGTGTTCTGGAGCCTACGTGCAAGAGTTCTCCCAGCTCTAGGCTGGAAGTGCACCTGCTGGGTCATAGGAAGTGCCCATGTTCAGCTCTACTGGGAAGTATCCAGTTGTTTTCTAAAGTAGTTATACCAACATATATTCGTAACAGCAGTGCTCTAACTTGCGGTCTTGCGGTCAGTAGAATAATGTCCCCAGAGAGTCCATGTCCTCCCTAATCTCAGAAATCAGTGCATGTGCTTCTTTACATCAATAAAAGGGACTTTGCAGACGTGATAGTTAAGGATCTTGACATAAGGAAGTGTTGTTGTTTTTTTCGAGGCGGCGGGTAATGTAATCTAATCACAAGGGTTCTTATAAGAGGGAGGCAGGAGGGTCAGAGTCCTAGAAGGTGTGTGGGAAAACAAACTTTTCATTACCTTCCAGGTTCTTCTGGCTTGTTTAGTAATTAAATAGACACAAGGCAGATAAGCAAGAGAAAATAACCAAATTTAACGTGTACATATGTATCCCACATGCATAAGAGAATCAGACACCTCACATGCAGGAGGTACAGAGATAGAAGTGGAACATGTGTAGTAAGACATCCTGAGGCAGGCATGGTAGGTAAGGTGCATGGGGGCTTCTAAAGGTCATTGTAGGATGGAAGGAAGAGCAAACCATTAGTAAACAGAAGTTTGCTCTGCCCTATAGATAGGCCAAAAAAGTTATCTCTGATCATCTCTTATGGGCAAGGCCTCTAATTCTAATTATTCTAGGTAGTTAAGGGGTGGGGGCAGAAGCTTCTCTTGAGCCTGTGGATAAAGTTGCCTTTTGCTAAAAACAATCTGCGTACCACACAGGCACGAACTGGGGTGACTGGTTCTGGACCCAGTTTCCTCCTCTGAAACTTCCCAGGAAATCTAATAGTCCAGAAGTTGGGTTGGTAGATGGTTCTATATTTTATTAATCTGTCCAGTATTCAAAAAAAGTTTGGTTCAGTTAAACAGTTGTGCCCCATTTCAGGAGGCGATGGTGCAGGTGGGCTCCCAAAGTTAAGCCTAGGTGCAAGCACTCAGGTATTTTATGAGGCATCGATATGAAAACAAGAGAAAAACAAAAGGTAATCAGTGGAGCAGACTGTAATTTCAGTTTCTGAGTTCTGAATGCAGGCAGTCAAGATTTTCAGATATCTGTCATCTTCAGGTGGAGTGGAGACAGGCAGTGATAACAGTCGATAGATTCTCCTGGTCAGCAGTTTGATGGTCTCTGGTGATTTTTCTGCAATAGGCACAAAGATTGTTCACAGATGAGCTGTTCTCTGAAATCTATGTCAGGTTGCCCAACTTTATCTTGAATTGCCTTGGAAAAGGACAATTTTGGTTCTCAATTATTCCAAGTCAAAGATGAGAAAATGAAAGTGTTAGTTTGGATAACTGCAGACAAATATTTAAAAAAAAACTAGAAAAATTCAGGATCCAATCCAGTTTATAGGTAGAAAAAATAAAAAAATTCAAAGGACAATGAATAGCATTAGGATCTAATATCCACAAAGGCCTGTTTACCTGAGGCCCTGTCGCAAACCTTTGGTACCCGAGGACACTGGGCTTTGTTTGTTTCACACAGTGTTCATAAGATATTTTTGGCCCAGCCGGTGTGGCTCAGTGGGTAAGCATTGACCTATGAACCAAGAGGTCACAGTTCAATTCCTTGTCAGGGCACATGCCCGGGTTCTGGGCTCAATCCCCAGTAGGGGGCGTGCAGGAGGCAGCCAATCAATGATTCTTCCCCATCATTGATGTTTCTATCTCTCTTTCCCCCTCCCTTCCTTTTTGAAATCAATAAAAATATTTAATAATAATAAAATTACACCTATCTTTACCAAATTAAGATTAATTTATTTGCAAAATAAGTCAGTTCAATAAACTTGGCTTAATTATAAGTCCAGCAGAATAGTAATTAACTGGGGGGCAGGGGAGGGGGAGGGCAGGGGGTAGCAATTGTCCCACCCTATTGGAAAAAACCTCTCACCCCAACCTGTGGAATTTTTTTTTTATTGCTTAAAGTATTACAAAGGGTATTACATATGTGTCCATTTTTCCCCCCGCCCTAGACAGTCCCCTAGCCTCCCCTATCCCCCAGTGTCTTATGTCCATTGGTTATGCTTATATGCATGCCCAACCTGTGGAATTTATGCCTTGCTGTGGTCACTAGCCTGAGGCTAATTAAGACTGAGAATAACAGTAAGACCACAGACAGACGCAGAGGCAGATCTCTGGAGGCTTTAAGTCTTTGATCTTCTTCTGGACCTAGGGTTAGGAAAAATAGATCTTAGTGCACATCTTGGTCCTTTCCAAAGTCACCTATCCCAGCAGAGGGAGCCACAAGCTGTGGATTACTTATAACTCCATACAGTACTCAGGACCAGTCACAAACCGTGTCTGACATTGTCCTTCACCAGAGACTGGGAGTTGTAACAGATCTACTTAACACAGAGACACAAACCCAAACATGCAGTCAAAATGGCGAGACAAAAAAAACAAGCCCCAAATCAAAGAACAAGAGAATTCTCCAGAAGAGGAGCTAAATGAAACGGAGATAAGAAATTTATCAGGTATAGAATTCAGAATAATGATTATAAGGATGCCCAACAGCATGAGAAAAAATATAGTAACTATGAAAAATGATCAGCCAGAAATGAAGAATGACATAGCACTAATAAAAAACACATTGGAAGGAATACAGAGGAGATTAGGGGAAGCTAAGGATCAGATCAGTGAATTAGAAGACAAGGTAGAAAAATAATTTAATCAGAGAACCAAAAAGAAAAACAATTAAAAAAACAGGAGGACAGCTTAAGGAGCTGTGAGACAACATGAAACATAATAACATTCTCATAACAGGAGTACCAGAAGGTGAAGTAAAGGAGCAAGGAATAGAGAATGTGTTTGAAGAAATAATGGCAGAAAACTTCCCTAACCTGGGGAAAGAAAAAGTCACACCAGTTCAGGAACTACAGAAAGTCCCAAGCAAGAAGTACCCAAAGAGGCCCACACCCAAGCACATCATGATTAAAATGCCAAAAGTTAAAGACAAAGAGAGAATCTTGAAAGCAGCAAGAGAAAAGCAAATTGTTACCTACAAAGGAGCTCCCATAAGGATGACATCTGATTACTCATCAGAAACTCTATAGGCCAGAAGAGAATGGCATAAAGTACTCAAGATAATGGAAAGCAAGGATCTTAAGCCAAGATTACTATATCTAGCAAAGCTGTCATTCAAAATAGATGGTCAAATAAAGAACTTCCCAGACAAAAAAAAAAGGCTAAAGGAGTATACCACCACCAAACCAGCATTACAAGAAATGCTCAAAGGACTGCTACAATGAGAAGAAAAAATAGAGAGAGAAACCTATGCATATGAATTAAAATAGCAATAAATAAATGCACATCAATAATAACCTTAAATGTAAATGGGTTAAATGCTCTCATCAAAAGACATAGGATAGCTGAATGGATACAAAATCATGATCCAACTATATGCTGTCTATAAGAGACTCGCCTCAGAACAAAAGACACACACAGGATGAGAGTGAAGGTATGGAAAAAAAATTTCCATGCAAATGGAAAAGAAAAAAAACTTGGAGTAACAATACAATACTCATATCTGACAAAATAGACTTCAAAGTGAAGGCCATTACAAGGGATAGC
>NW_006298786.1:554966-558590 GCF_000327345.1 Myotis davidii | reverse complement strand
TTACCCTTGTTCCATTACTTTTTCATGTAATTTTTTTTATTCTAAAATATATTTTTTAAAAATTTAAAAAAAAAACAAAAACTTCTAGAGAACTTTAAGAGAGAGTAGACAACAATACAGTCATAATAGGGGACTTTAACACCTCACTGACTTCACTGGATAGTTCTAGACAAAAAATTAACAATGAAACAGTGACTCTAAAGGACACACTGGATCAGAGCGAGTAAACAGTGACTCTAAAGGACATACTGGATCAGAGCGATTTAATTGGCATTTACAGAACATTTCACCCCAAAGCTGAAGAATATGTATTCTTCTCAGTGGGCACATGGATCATTCACAAAGAGAGACAACATGTTAGGACACAAACAAATCTGTACAAGTTCAAGAATATTGAAATCATATAAAGCATCTTCTCAGATCACAGAGGAATGAAATTAGATATCAACTACAATAAAAACACCCCAAAACATTCAAACACATGGAGGCTAAATAGCATGTTATGAAACAATGAATGAGCTACCAATGAGATCGAGAAAGAAATCAAAAACTTCTTGGAAATAAATGAAAATGAACACAAAACCACCCAAAATCTCTGGGACATAGCAGAAGCAGTCTGAGAAGGATGTTCATAACAATACAGGCCTTCCTCAAAAAACAAGAAAAATCACCAATAAACTATTTAATCCTACAACTTAAAGAACTAAAAAGAGAACAACAAGAGCCCTCGCTGGTTTGGCTCAGTGGATAGAGTGTCGGCCTGCAAACTGAAAGGTCCGGGGTTCGATTCCAATCAAGGGCATATGCCTGGGTTGCGGGCTTGGTCCCCAGTGGGGAGGCAGCTGATCAATGATTCTCTCTAATCATTTTTGTTTCTATCTCTCTCTCCCTCTCCCTTCCTCGCTAAAATCAACAAAAAAATATTTAAAAAATTTAAATAGAGAACAAGAAAATCCAAGAATAAGTAGAAGGAAGAAAATAATAAAGATTAGAACAGAAATAAATGACATAGGCACTACAAATACAAAAGATCAATGAAACCAAAAGCTGGTTTTTTGAAAGGATAAACAAGATGGATGAACTGTTAGCCAGACTCATGAAGAAACAAAGAGAGAGGACCCAAATAAATAAAATCAGAAACGAAAGTAGAGAAGTAACCACTGACACCACAGAAATACAAAGGATTGTCAGAAAATACTATGTCAACAAGCTGGACAATGTGGATGAAATGGACAGATTCCTAAAAAAATACAACCTCCCAAAACTGAATCAGGAAGAATCACAAAACCTGAATAGGCCAATAACAACTGATGAAATAGAAGCAGTAAAAAAAAAAAAAAAGATCATACACCATGACCAAGTGGGATTTATTCCAGGGATGCAAGGCTGGTACAATATTCACAAATCAATAAATGTGATACATTACATAAACAAATTGAAAGACAAAAATAAGATGATCATATCTATAGGGCAGAAAAAGCATTTGACAAAATCCAACACCCATTTTTGATACAAAAAAAAAAAAACTCTCAGCAAAGTGGCATTAAAGGGAGCATATCTCGACATGATGAAGGACATATATGGCAAACCTACAGTGAACATCATACTCAATGGCCAAAAACTAAAATCATTTCCCCTAAGGACAGGAACAACATGGGGATGTCTGCTTTCCCTATAGCACTGGAAGTGCTAGCCATAGCAATCAGACAAGAAGAAGAAATAAAAGGCATCCAAATTGGAAAGGAGGAAGTAAAACTCTCATTATTCCCAGATGACATGATATTGTACATAGAAAACCCTAAAGACTCCACCAAAAACTACCAGATTTAATAAATGAATTTTGCAATGTAGCAGGCGGGATACAAAATTAACACCCAGAAATCAATGGCTTTTTATACACCAAAAATGAATTCTCAGAAAGAAAAACTAAACAAGCAATGCCATTTACCATTGCAACCAAAAAATTAAGATACTTAGGAAAAAAACTTAACTGAGGAGGTAAAAGACTTGTACTTGGGAAAACTATAGGACATTGACAAAAGAGATGGAGGAAGATGTAAAGAAGTGGAAGAATATTATACCATGTTCATGGAAGCATCACACTACCTTATATCAAACTATACTACAAGGCCATAATAATCAAAACTGCATGCTACTGGCATAAAAAACAGACATATAGATCAATGGAACAAAACAGAGAGCCCAGAAATAAACCTATGCCTTTATGGTCAGTTAATATTTGACCAAGGAGACAAAAATATAAAGTGGGATAAAGAGTCTATTCAATAAATGGTGTTGGAAAAATTGAACAGAAACATGCCAAAAAAATGCAACTAGATCACCAACTTACACCATACACAAGAATAAGTTCAAAATGGATTAAAGATTTAAATGTTAGACTTGCAGCCATAAAAATGTTAGAAGAAAACATAAGAGGTAAAATCTCAGACATTTCTCACAACAATGTGTTTTCTAATATATCACCTTGAGCAGGGGAAACAAAAGAAAAAATAAACAAATGGGACTACATCAAACTAAAAAGTTTTTGCACAGCAAAGGAAACCATCAACAAAATCAAAAGACAACCACTGAATGGGAGAACATATTTTCACCAATGATACATCTGATAAGAGGTTAGTATCCAAAACTTCTAAACAACTTACAAAATTCAACATCAAAAAAACAAACATTCTGGCCGAAACCGGTTTGGCTCAGTGGATAGAGCATCGGCCTGCGGACTGAAAGGTCCCAGGTTCGATTCCGGTCAGGGGCATGTACCTGGGTTGCGCGCACTTCCCCAGCGGGGGATGAGCAGGAGGCAGCTGATCGATGTTTCTAACTCTCTATCTCTATCTCTCTCCTTTCCTCTCTGTAAAAAATCAATAAAAAAAATATTAAAAAAAAAACATTCTAATTTAAAAATGGGCAAAGGACCTGTATAGACACTTTTCCCAAGAGGACATACAGATGGCCTGTAGACATATGAAAAGATGCTCAGCATCACTAATCATCAGGGAAATGCAAATTAAAACCCCAAGAAGGTATCGCCTCACACCTCTTAGAATAGTTATCATCAATAAATCAACAAAAAACAAGTGTTGGTGAGGATGTGGAGAAAAAGGAACCCTCATGCACTATTGGTAGGAATGCAGATTGCTGCAGCCACTGTGGAAATCAGTATAGAGTTATCTCAAAAAATTAAAATTGTAACTGCCTTATGACCCAGCGATTCCACTTCTGGAATATGTCCAAAGAAACCTGAAACCCTAATTTGAAAGAATATATGCACTGCTCTGTTCATTGCAGCATTATTTACAACTAGAGGCCCGATGCATGAAGATTTGTGCAAGAATAGGCCTTCCTTCCCCTGGTTGCCAGCACCAGCTTCCCTCAGGCACCTGGGACCTGGGCTGCTTCGCTCCAGCTGCTGCTGCCACCCACCAGGGGCATGCCCCTAGCCACGCTGTAGCCGCTAGGAGCACACTCCCACCCCTGGTGTGTGTCCACTGGGGCTGGGGGCAGCATGCAGCCCCCTCCCACCCATCTGTGAGCGCAGCTCCTCCTGAGCGGTCGTGATGCAGCCTCCTCCTGAGCCGCCCAGCTAATTTGCATATTACCTGTTTA
>NW_006298786.1:550768-554877 GCF_000327345.1 Myotis davidii | reverse complement strand
AGATTCGTGCAATAGGCCTTCCCTTCCCCTGGCTGCCAGCACCGGTTTTCCTCCGGCACTCAGGACCCAGGCCTTTGCTCCGGCCGGAGCTTTCAGTCTTCGCTCTGCCGCTTCGCCCCTACATATGCAAATTAACCGCCATCTTTTTTAGTTAATTTGCATAGTCTCCTGATTGGCTGGTGAGCATAGCAGAGGGACAATTAATTTACATGTTTGTGTGTTATTAGGTAAGATGTCTATTATTAGGTAAGATAGCCAAGATTTGGATGCGGCCCAAGTATTCATCAGTAGATGAGTGGATAAAAAAGCTATGGTACTTTAACACAGTGGAATACTTCTTAGGTGTAAGGAAGAAGGACATCTTACCCTTTGCCACAGAATGGATAGATCTGCATTATGCTAAGTTAAATATGCCAGTCAGTAACCAAAGGACACAGACACTAGGGGTTGAGGGCGTGTGTGTGGGGGGGGATCACCAGGGAGAGATCAATGGGGGATAAAGAAGACACAGGTAATACTATATGTAATATTTTAAACAATAAAAAGAGCCAAAAATAATAAATAAATATGGCAGTCAGAGGAAGACAAGTACCATTATGAGTTTACTCATATTTGAAATCTAATGAACAAAAGAAACTAACAAAACAAAAAAGAAACAGACTCATAGAGAAATGACTGACTGCTATCAGAGGGGAGAGAGGTTGCCAGGATGGCTGAAAAAGCTAAGGGATTAAGCAACAACAACAAAAAACCTCATGGACAGACAATAGTATGGTAATTAGCAGCTAGAAAGGGGATGGGTAGAAGTTAAATTGTGATGGAAGGATTCTTGACTTAGGGTGGTGAACACACAATACAATATACAGATGATGTATTATAGCATTGTGCACGTAAAACCTATATAATTTTATTTAGCATTATTTATAACAACAATACATCTATAAAAATAAAATAAACAACCCAAATGTCTATCAAAATGGAAAAGTATAGCCTTACCTGGTTCGGCTCAGTGGATAGAGCGTCGGTCGGCGGACTGAAGGGTCACGGTTTGATTCTGGTCAAGGGCACATGCCCGGGTTGTGGGCTCGATTCACAGTAGGGAATGAGCAGGAGGCAGCCTATCAATGATTCTCTCTCATCACTGGTGTTTCTATCTCTCTCTCCCTCTCCCTTGCTCTCTAAAATCAATAAAAAAATATTTTTTTAAAAAATGGAAAAGCGTACATAAATGATCACTGTTCAGCAGTTTAGATATGAAATCATCCTATATGCATTAATATGGCAAATTCCCGCAAGATTATATTATTAAATAGAGAAAGCATGTAGCAAAAGCCTGAGTACATGGATATTGTTTATTTTAGAACACCATTTATATTAACTCACAGGTGAAACCCAAATCATACAAAAGCAAACTAAACAAAAAACTGTCTGGAGGGTTACATACTCTAAGCCAGCGGTTCTCAACCGTGGGTTGCGACCGCTTTGGCAGTCGAATGACCCTTTCACTGGGGTCGCCTAAGACCATCCTGCATATCAGATATTTACATTACTATTCATAACAGTAGCAACATTACAGTTATGAAGTAGCAATGAAAATAATTTTATGGTTGTGTCACAACATGAGGAACTGTTTTTAAAGGGCCAGAAGGTTGAGAACCACTGCAGTCTAAACCATTACCACCTCACCCGTGGGGAGGGCCTCAGGCTTGGCAGCAGTGAGTTTGTGGGCAGAGGAGAGAGCAGTTTCATTGTTCTAAATAACAGAACATTTTCATGTATTATCTGTGCATTTAGAAAATAACAAATTCTAACTATAAAGGACTTGATTTGGTCTAAGGCAAAGAACAGGCATACATGTAAGCACCTGCTGGGTCTTGGACGTGGGTTCCTGGGCTGCTTCCCAGCGTGAAGGCCCTCCCAGGGCAGAAAGAAGAAGAGAGAATGCAAGTCTGCCTGGTCATGGGAATGGGAGATACCTTGTGCTGGGGCAGAGGGTGTGTGTGTGTGTGTGGTTGTGTTGACAGAGAGAGGTGTTGACATTCACTTTGTGACTCTGAGACATCCATGCCCAGGTTTTCCACAAGATGCCATTCTTTGTGCTGGCAAGAGCATGACTGAGGTGACATTTTTTAGCACAGTGCCCGCTACTTTGTTCTGGATTCTCTTCCATGCTGCTGATCCCCACTCTGTAAGGGTTGATGCTGAAATTTTCCTGATCTCACCAGAAGGTGTCAGCAGAATGTTTTAGAGTCACAGCACCCAGGACTCCAGTGACTTCCTCCAGGGGTCCCTAGATGGCTTGCTGACAGAAACACTGAGGGTCTGGGGTCACCCAGCTGAGCCACCAGGAGTGACAGTGCAGGAAGTGAGGTTGGCTTCCTGGCCAACAGGAAGTTAAGGCTGCCAATGGAGAGATGTGCCCTCATTTCTGAAATGCTGAGGTATAAAAGTGTGTGTTTCAAAACTGATTAAATAAACCACTCTCTCCCATCAAACCCAAATGCCTAGTGATGTCATTAGTCTATAGGGAATCTGGGGAGGGGGCAGGAAAAGGCAGCGCAGTCTTCTTATCACTTATCACCCCCCAGGTAAGGTAAATGAAATGGAGGCTGTTCCAACCCAGTTTTATAAATGCTCCTGGGACACCCCCATTCCCACCTGTGGGCAGTCCTGCCACCTCCTCAGACATCCATGCCCCTTTCTGACCAGTCTGACTAGACTCTAGGAGAACTCCACCTGCCTCTGTGTGCTGTCTCCCTGGGTCATTGCATGTCCCTCAGCCCAACCTGGTTAGAGCTGGGCATCCCTATGGAATCTCCAGGTCCCTCTGGCTCCCAACCCGTGTTAGAAGCCAGCACCCAGGGCTCATCACAGAGGCTGCAGATGTACGGAGTTGCTGCTCCCCTGACCCTGAGCCGCCATTGATATCTGTAAAACAGAGCCACCTCTGGCCACTTCACAGAGTTCCTTCAAAGCCTAACGGTGTTAGCCAAGAGGAGCCCAGCCTGGTGAGTGGCCCTGCAGTGGGCTGTTCCGTCTGTGCAGTGTCTGACACCCCTTCCACAGCCCCCACGTTAGGAGCATGCGTCCCGCCATTGATAGCAGGCTTGACCGTGTAGCTTGTTTTGGCCAAAGACATCTGAGTGGAAGTGACATGTGCCTCTTCCAAGCATAGCATTATGGAGCCATTGTGCTGTTCTCCCATTGCTTCTGTCCCTCATCTGGGAGACCTGCGGGTCCCACACACCGGCTGCTTCTTCATCCTGAGGCCCTAACTGAGCAAAGCTGAGGCCCAAATACAATGGACTTTTGATGTGAGCGAAAAGTGATTCTTTGCTGTCGTGTACTACTGAGATTTGGCATCATTTATTTCAGCAACACCTAAGAGCCTGCACTGATGGATGTATGCACACAGAGGGCCAGCAGTGTATGTGGATTCCTTACTATCTCCCCTTTAAGGTTGAAGAATCCATTATGCTTAGTATAATGAATTAGGAAGATCAATGCTCCAAGGTTCAGAGGCAGGGAGGGTCAGGGCCTGTTTGGGAATAGCAGGAGGTGGAGGACAGTGGCTGAAGTACAAGTGCTGGAGTGATGTGGTGGGGGAAGGGGTGGGAAAGTGCTGGGCCCTGGATGGTAGGCTTGGAGCTGGGATTTCATCCAATAGGCTCAGGCCTGGAAGGGGTTGGACTTCATCAATATATGCTGAGATATTGGGATTATGGGTTGAAGACCTAGAGAAACCAAGTTGTGTTGCATTCTTGTCTATGGTTCAGTGTGAAAACAGTACCATTGAAGGAAAAACCAAGATGGCGGCATAGGTAAACACCGGAAATTGCTGCCTCCCACAACCACTTCAAAAATACAACTAAAAGACAAAACAGACATCATCCAGAACTACAGGAAGGCTGGCTGAGTGGAAATTCTACAACTATAAGGAAAGAGAAAAGCACACTGAGACTCAGAGGAGTTGCGGAAGTAAAGTGCGGAGGTACGGAGGCGCACGCAGAAAGGGCTGGCAACTGTGGACACGGTTGTCTTTTTGAATCGAGAGGGAGTCTCAAGCTCCCGACTGCTCTGAACTCCAGTTCTGGGCAAGTCTTTGGGGA
>NW_006298786.1:540055-549035 GCF_000327345.1 Myotis davidii | reverse complement strand
CCCATCAAAACTTGACTTTATGATGAATACCAAGAACCTACAACCAAGATTACTTTACCCAGCAAAGCTATCATTCAGAATTGAAGGTCACATAAAGAGCTTCACAGATAAGAAAAAGCAAAAGAAGTTCATCACCACCAAACCAGTATTATATGAAATGCTGAAAGGTAGTCTTTAAGAAGAGGAAGAAGAAGATAAAGGTAAAGATAAAAATTATGAAAAATACATATCTATCAACAAGTGAATCTAAAAATCAAGTGAATAAAAAATCTGATGAACAGAATAAACTGGTGAATATAATAGAATCAGGGGCATAGAAAGGGAGTGGACTGATAATTCTCGGGGGAAAGGGGTGTGGGGGGTGCAGGAAGAGACTGCACAAAAATCGTACACCTATGGATGAGGACAGTGGGGGGCGGGGTAAGGGCAGAGGGTGAGGTGGGAAGCGGGTAGAGGGGAGCTATGGGGGAAAAAAGGAACAACTGTAATAATCTGAACAATAAAGATTTAATTTTTAAAAAAAACAGTACCATTACTTACCTTTCACGTCTTTCAGTGATACTAAAATTTTGTGAGCACCTTATTTTGGAGGGGGTGTCACGTACCCCATTTCAGGTGTGCCAGTGGGGGCTATGCCAGTTATCCCAGGGTGTTAGCAGGTGACAGGCTTAGTGGAGTACGTGGGACTTGGTGGAGACGGGATGGTGTGGACCAGGAGATCGAGGACTGGAGGCAAAGCACAGGTGCATTAGTCGATGTAAGTGGTGTGGGCTGGATGCGGGGCAGAGCCACATGGAACTACCTCTGTCCTTGCCCTCAGCCCAGGCTTCTCCACAGGAGGGCAACTATCATAGGTCAGATGTGACAGGGGCTGGGACTCCTGCAGAAGCCTGCAGTGTTTGTCTAGCATTAATGAGAATGTTATCTCCAAGAAAGGACACGCTCCTTAGCAAACACGGTGATCATGAAAGATATTTGGCATGATAAACATGAAGCCCTGCCACAGAGTTCTGAGTGGAAGGAACACAGCTTTGTGCTCCTTGATAATTTCGTGGTTGACTTAACTGTTCTTTTTCTTTTGATGCTTTTTAACTGATTTTTAGAGAGAAGGGAAGGGAGAGGGAGAAAGAGAAAAACCTCAATGTGAGAGCCAAACATTGATCCGCTGCCTCCTGCATGCTCCCTACCAGGGATTGAGCCCATAACCCGGGCATGTGCCCTGACTGGGAATGAAACCGGCAACCTTTCCATGCACGGACAATGCCCAATCAACTGAGCCACACCAGCAGGGCAACCTAACTGTTCTTTTTTTAAAAATATATTTTTATTGATTTTAGAGAGGAAGGGAGAGGGAGAGAGACAAAAACATCAATGATGAGAGAGAATCATTGATCGGCTGCCTCCTGCACGCCCGCTACTGGTGATCGAGCCAGCAATCCAGGCATGTGTCCTTGAGCGGAATCGAACCTGGGACCTTTCAGTCCACAGGCTGATGCTCTATCCACTGAGTTAAAGCAGCTAGGACCTAACTGTTCTTAAGTGATTATAAATAACACTGGAGAATATCTACAGTGAATATATATCATGAGGGTGTGCTTGAAATGTTCTTTTTTCCCCCGCCAGTTTTTCTCCTTTCTTTCGTTCTTTTTTCTTTCTTTTTATTTTTTCCTAAAAGATTCAAACTCTTGATTTGAAGTGCAACTTCCCAGCCTTAGGGTTTTTCTGGGCACTGTTGTGTGTGGGAACATGTCTACTTTTGCCTGTGTAGGAGGGAGAGACTGAGGAGAATATAGTGATGATGATGATGATGATGATGATGATGATGATGAAAGAACTACCTGCATTTCCAATCAGTCCTCCTGGCCAGGCTGGCTGAGTGCCTATATTCCACACATTGTTTTGTTGAATTCTTTCCGCAGCCCATGAGGCAGGCACAGCCACCTGGACTGTGTGTTCCATGAGGGCAGGGCTTGTTACCACTGCATCCAAGCATCTGATTCTAGATTCTAGAACATACCTCGGTTGAGAGCCACACTCAAGGGGCCAAAGAGCCACATGTGCCTTGGGAGCCGCTGTTTGCTGAGCTGCAGTTTGCCAATCACTGGCCTAGACCAACCTCTGAGATTGGTCCTACCAGGCAGCACAGCTTTGTCCTGGACCTCTCTTGAGACATGAGCCTTGAAAGTCTGAGCTGACAGAAGGCTGACTCTCCTGGGGCTACTATGCCGGGACTCATTTAGAGGCCACTGAGATAGAAATGCCTGAGGATGCCCAGTGTCCAGACCACCAGCTGTTTGCATCTCCCAGGCAACAACTGCCAGAAATGGAAGAGAGGAAGGAAGGAATCAGAACCATCGGGTGGGAAGAACCAGAACCATCAGGCGATTCCCACCTTGGTTTTCAAGCTACCCCAGCTTCTGCAGAGTGGACAGGAATGGAAAGGCCCCACCAGAGCTGCTTGAATTGCAGCTTTGTGAGCCATTTAAAACATTGCTATGGTTTCTCATGCTCTTGGTGGAAATGGTGGCCTGGAGGTAGACGAGGGGGTGTGGACAGTGGAGCTGCTCCACATCCTGCTACACTTGCCCACTAGTGCGGCTGTCTGAAAAGCCCCAGCCGCAGTGTGACCCCTGCACCCCTGGATCTAGCACTCCACCTCTCCACCTGTCTCCAGCAATGCTATGGTACTACTCCGCCCCTCCAATAAACGGGTAAGCCCACTACCTCGCTTCAGCAAGGATCCCTTCTCACCCCTACGGCATCACATTCCCTTTCAACTGGATCATTAATACCAATCACAAATACCGTTTTATTAATCCTGCCCTTTAAAAAAATACTGTCTTGGAGCTTCAGGTCAAGATGGCAGCATAGGTAAACATGGTACTCGCATCCTCCAACAACCGCATCAAAATTGCAACTAACTTGCAGAACAACCATTATTCAGAACCACCTGAATTCTAGCTGAACAGAAGTTCTACAGCTAAGGATGTAAAAAAGAAGCCACATTGAGACTGGTAGAAGGGGCGGAGGTAAGGAATGGGCTGGTCTCACACCCACATGTGGCAGTTAAAAATCAAAAGGGATATCTCAGCTGCAGAAGTTCCCTCTGAGGATTGAGGAGGTCCCAGCCCCATACCAGCTCCCCCAGCCCAGGGTTCTAGTGCCAGGAAGAGAAGTCCCCATAATTCTGGCTATAAAAACCAGCAGGGATTGTGGCTGAGTGAGACAGAAGACAGCTAGAGTCCCAGGTGTTCCTCTTAAAGGGCCAGCACATACTTACTCAGACTCAGTCACTCTGAGCTCCAGTGCTGGAGCAGTAGCTCAAAAGGCACCAGGGACATATGGCTTTGGGGAGCAAGCAGGAGGCAACCAAAGTTGAGAGGCAGTTTTCTCCCAGATAGAAGTGCTGGCCAAAGCCATTGTTTCTTTCTGGAGCCCTCCCCCCACAGAGCCAGCAGGTGAGCACCAAATTTTACTCTCCATCAACCTAGCCCCGTTACCTCCGCCCTGATGATTGATTCACTGAGACCTGCCCTACCCACCTTACAAGCTCACCCAAGCTGTTTCCAGTGGCTTTTCTATATGAATGGCCCATCTTGTCTTATGCTTCAGACTTTCTTAAAATCTCTCAAACAAGCAGCACCCAGCCTCAATATGTCCTGTACCTCTTGCTAAGCAACCTTAGGCCCAGCCCTAGTGGCAGTCAGCCTTGGTTTCCAGCTTGGCCTCTCCTGGCCACCTTCAAGCCTAGCACAAGCAGCAGCCATCTGCAGATCGCTTTTGTAGATCATGCCAGGTGGCCCTGGGTAGGACACAGGTGGTAGCTGAACATGGCCTGCAACTCCAACGAGGTCCCAGAGCCAGTGCAGTGGATAGCTTCAGACCACGTCGAAGCACCATGCAACCACCTCCACAAGTGACACACTCAAGGGCAAACTCAGCAGGCACCAGAGCCCTGATGAAGTAAGTCCTGCTCTGTGGGGTGGGCCCCGCACAGCTGATTCTCCACAATGGTCAAAGCCAGTCTTTGCAGCTGATCAGCCTGGAGGCAAATTCCTCCCATCGATGTGAAAACAACAATCAAGGCTCAACTACAACAGGAGGGTGTACACAGCCCACCTGGAGTACCCAGCTTGGGTGATCTGGAAGGCTGTGCCACTGGGCCTCACAGGACACCTACTACATAAGGTCACTCTACCAAACTTGGGAGACATATCAGCTCTATGCAATACATAGAAACAAACATAGGGAGGCTGCCAAAATGAGGAGACAAAGAAACATATTCCAAGTGAAAGAATAGACCAAAACTCCAGCAAAAAATCTAAACAAAATGAAGGCACACAATCTACTAGATGAGGAATTCAAACCACTGATTATAAAGATGCTAATGAACTTAGGGGAAGAGTAGATGAACTTAGCAAGAAGTTCAACAGCATAAAAAATCATATGGAAAGCATAATGAAGAACCAGTCAGAAATGAAGAATGCATTAACTAAAATGAAGAGTACATTATAGGGAATCAACAGTGGAGTAGATGAACCAAAGGGTCAAAGCAAAGATTTGAAAGATAAGGAAGCAGAAAACACCCAATCATAACAGAAAAAAAATATGTGGATAGTTTAAGGCGTCTCTGGGACAACTGCAAGCATACCAATATTTGCATCATGAGGATTCCAGAATAAGAGAGAGAGCAAGGAATTCAAAACCTATTTGAAAAAAAAATGACAGAAAACTTCCCTAACCTGGTGAAGGAAATAGACATATAAGTCCAGGACGTACAGTGAGTACTAGACAAGATAAACCCAAAGAAGCCCACCCCAAGACACATCATAATTAAAATGCAAAAGGTTACAGATAAAAAGAGAATCTTAAAAGCAGCAAAGACCATTAGTTACCTACAAGGGTGCTCATATAAGACTATCAGCTGATTTCTCAACAGAAAGTTTGCACGCCAGGTGGTTTTGGCAAGAAATATTCTAAGTGATGAAAAGCAAGGACCTACATCCAAGATTACTATACCCAGTAGAGCTATCATTTAAAATCCTAAAGATATATAAAGAGCTTCCCAGACAAAACTAAAAGAGTTAATCACCACCAAACCAGTATTATATAAAAAGTTACTTGGTTTTCTTTAAGAAGAATAAGGGGGGAAGATATTTTTAAAATTTGAACAATAAGATGGCAATACATATCTATCAACAATGGAATCTAATAAACAAACAAACAAACAAAACAGAAATAGACTTGCAGATACAGAGAACATTTTGACAGTTGCCAGATGGGAGGGTGGTTAGGAGGATGAGTAAAAAGGATGAAAGAAATAAAAAGTACAAATTGGTAGTTATAGAATAGTCATGGGGATGTAAAGTACAACATAGGGAATATAATCAATAATATTGTAATTACTATGTGTGAATTCAGATGGATACTAGATTTATCAGGATGATCACTTAGTAATTTATATAATGTCTAATCACTGGGTTGTATACCTGAAACTAATATAATCATATCTGTCAACTGTAACTAAAAATAAAAAATAATTTTTAAAATATTCTCTTGACTCTATTTCTCTTGTGCCTCCTTTTACTGCCATTTTTAGTAAACTATTCTTAAAATTTTGTTTACATTCAGAGTCTACACCCATTCCCATCCTATCACTCTTGAGCCCATTTCAATTAATTTCACCAACCAAAACTGGTCATACATGGTCTCAGTGATCTCCACATGGCCAAGTTCAAAGACTAATCTTGAGTCCGATGGGACTTAACCTGTCATTGGCATTTGCACCACCTTCTGCATCTGTTTCAGGACATCCCTTACTTCCCCTACTTGTTTCTCCTTCTCCCCAGCCTCCTTTTCTGGCCTCATTTTATCCTCCCAACCTCCATGTACTGGCATGCCAATGGCTCCATTCCTGGGCTCCATTTCTCTCTATTTGCACCCACCTACTCTGTGATCTCTCTCACCTGGCATTACCAACACTATGTGGATTCTGACAGATGTTGAATTTGCATGTCCAGCCTGGGTCTTGCTTCCTGGAGTCAGAACTCCAGCCTACTATGGCCAACGGCCTGGTTGATCACTTAAAGTTTAAGAGACATTTCGAACTTCACATTCTAATATCCAAATTTCTGATTTTCTCCCTCAAACTGGCTCTTCCTGTAGTTGCTCAATTAAAGGCCATTACATCCTTTTGATTCCTCCCTCCAAAAATGATGGAATTGACCTTAACTGCTCTGTTTTTCTCAAGCCCAATTCCCAAAGCATTAGCAACTCCGTTTGGCTTTTCTGTGTAAATATAGTTTAATATCTCCTTCATGGCTACCACCACAGTCCAAACCCCCATCATCTCTCAAAAGATTATTAGAACAGCCTCCTAAAGGATGTCCCTGCCCTGCCTGCTAAAAACCCGCCATCTCTGCTTCAAGTGGCACTAGAGGGAACCGATTAAAGGTTAACAGAACCCACCTCACTAGGAGTGCATGCCACACCCATGTGACGGTCCCTCCGCCCAATCCCTCTTCATCTCATCCCTCTCCTGCCCTGCCCACAGCTCACTCTGTGCCATCCACCTGGCCTGCCGCTGTCCTCAGACATTGCAGCTGTTCTCCCATCTTGGGTGCTTGTGTCCTTTCCATCTGGAGCACCTTTCCCCAGGTGTCACCATGGCTTGTCTTCACACTTGCTTTAGGACCTTGCTCAGGAGTCATCTCTCAGTGACCACCCTACTTAACATTGGCCCAGCACCCTTCCTGCAACTTCTTTTATTTTTCTTTGTTGTCCTTTTTTAAAGTGTCCATACATTTTCCTTTTTATGTTATTTATCCTACACACACACACACACACACACACACACACAGAATGTGTCACCAGAGAAAGAATTTCTTTGTATTTTTTCCCTTCTGTCACCCCCCAGCACCTAGAATAGTGCCTGGATATAGTAGGTGTTCAATAAATATTGTTGGAAGATTTTGCTCGGGTCTCAAGTGTGATGTTCTTTTAGGAGCAGCTATGTCATTATGACTTTGTGGTGGCTTTCTCTTGCACTTTGAACATGGGATCAGTGAGCTCTGTCAACTCACCTGAGACCCCCCCACCCTGGTTTCATGTTATATGAGGTTCTGCCCTATTTTTTATGGTTTAAACCACTTTCATTTGGATTTACTGCTACTCGAAGGCAAAACCATTCAATGTTCATTGGGAAATTGCATGTAAGTAATTAAAAGTTGGAAATAACCAAAATTATAAAACTAATTATTAAGCATTATTTTGTGGGATCCTGTTCATGAGGGCCTCAGACCCTCTCATGTATGCGGGGTTCCCATACATACATATGTATTATTGATTATCTCTCTTTCTAATCTGACTCTTGTCCATTTGATTATTAGACCAGCAGGAAGAACTCAAGGGTAGAGGAAAGTGGCCCTCCTCCACTGCTGGCACTGTGAGCAGGATACACTCACTGGCTGGAACCCCGCGCTTACCCTCGAGGAGATCCCGGAGTGTCTGACCCAGGCCAGCAGAAAGTTGGGGTGTATCATGTCAGCACACCCCCAGATCTCTGTCTGCAGGATCCAGTGGCAGTGAATGTGGTGAGAATCTTTTCATTCTTCTAAATTTAGATTGACAGAAGAAAATATTTCTGAAACTAGTGTCTAGGGATTAGCAACTCCTGGTCATTTGGTACAGCACTCATGGGCTTTATTAATTATACTAGTGGCCCTGAGCATGAATCCGTGAATGAGTAGCTTGCTGCTGCTTGCCTCAGCTGGCCTCCCCGCCCACCACCACTTGTAGCTCTTTGCCACATTGTGGCTCGCTGCCCTGCCCTCCTGTAGTTCTCTGCAGCTCCTAGCTCACTGCCCCGTCCTCCTGCTGATCGATCGTTACGTGTCACAGTGAAACGACCATTTGCATATTACCTCTTTATTATATAGGATATATGGCTAAGTGTCCGACCGGTAGCTATGATGCACACTAACCACCAAGGGGCAGATGCTCAATTCAGGAGCTGCCATGACACACACTGGCAATTTAAAAATAAATTGCACCACAGACCTGGTGCCAACCAACCAACACTCAGCTTCCCCCAAGTGGGACTCAGGCCCCACCACCACCTCGGAGTGACACCCCACTGAATCACAATGCTGCCAAGACTCCATTGCACAAAATGTGGCCCACAGCCCAGCCCAGCCCAGACACGGTGGCTGTGGGTGCCAGGTAATAACGTCAAGTAGCAATGCCCAGCTTCCTCTCCCTAGCAACTAGCCTTCTTATAGTTTCTTCAGCCCAGAAAATCAACTTGCTTTATAGCCAGGTGAAAACATTTTACAGTTTAACCAAATGTTTGTGAAGCATGCTCACATGCCTCATCTCATTTGATCCTTACAGAAGTCCTGGAGTAGGTAGATAGGAGACTCAGTAGGATCCTATTTTCTTTTCATTAGCAAGAAAACAAAGATTTAGAAAGTTTACAAACTTGACCTGACTGAAAAGAAGTAAGAAATGGTGGAACTCGAAAATGACTTCAGGTTTTCTCACTGAGCAGAATATAGTCAAACACTGCTACAGTTAAATATTTTACCGTTTTCTCCCTGCATGATCCTATATAATAAAAGGCTAATATGCAAATCGACCAAATGGCACAATGACAGGTGGAATAACCGGTCACTATGACACACACTGACCACCAGGGGGCAGACACTCAATGCAGGAGCTGCCCCCAGCCCGCAGGCCCCAGGTCAGCCAAGGCAGGTGCCAGCGAGTGCCCCCCGATCACCCCACCAGTCACCCCAAAGATCGGCCCTGATCACAGGCCAGGCCTAGGGACCCTACCCTATATATTGGGAACAGTCTCTTAGATTTAAAAATTAAAACCTGGCAAGACTACTCTGACACTGAAAAAACAGGATGATGCAGCGATGACATGTATGAACTCTGGCTTGCACATTTTGTGGTTAGCCCTGATTTGGACACATAA
>NW_006298786.1:538403-539952 GCF_000327345.1 Myotis davidii | reverse complement strand
ACTGCTATGAAAAGTATGGTCACTGTTGCATGCCGCATCCCAGATTGTGAGAGGGTGCAGGCCAGGCAGAGGGACCCCCGCCCCCTTGCATGAATTTCATGCACCAGGCCTCTAGTCTACAATAATAATCTGCTTCATGTTGATATTTACTGCTGAGTTGCTGACAATTACCTAAAAGAGAAGTTGGGGTGCTTCACTGGGCTGGAAAAGGTTTAGCTAAATCAGAAAGCAGGTCTAATTAAACAAGTTGATCTATGGCTAAGTTGACTCATGCATGGGCGATACATATAAAGCTCTCACTGACGCCAATCACACGCATGTGTTTCAATCAGTCATTGTCAATCATGAATTTGGTTGACATTTCTATTATAGAGAAAGGGCGAATAGCGATATTAAAATATATCTTCTAATTAATTTCCTTTCAATGTGAATGAACCCATGCACCAGGACACTCGTACACATACATACATTCATACAATAAAAAGTGAGGTCCTTAGTCACACTAGACACATTTCAAGTGCTCAATAGTCATGTGGGTACCATATAAATGGCCTCTATATCACACAGAGCAGCTGTAGACTAAGGAAAAAAGAATGACTAAAATCCTACTATCTTCAACTGCCACTCTGAAAGGGCTGCCCTGGGGCTGTCTGCTCTAAGCCACTGCCTTTCTTCTTCACTCTGCCTGGAGGGTTAGAACCTGTTACCTAAGTCTTGCTTGTGGTAAATATTCATCATGTTACTTCAGAATAAGGTTCAGTTTCCTTTAGAGCAGCAGTTCTCAACCTGTGGGTTGTATATGCCCTGACCAGGTTTCAAACCACAACCCTGGAGTATTGGGATGATGCTTTAACCAACTGGGCTAGCTGGCAGTTACATTTTTTATTCCTATGTTTATCGATATATCTTTTCCCTTTTTGACCATAAGGGTTGAACCATTTAATTTTTCCATAAACAGTATTGGAGAGTTCCTGCTTATTATCTACAACCTTGCCAAGGAAATGTGTTAGCAAAATTCTGTTATTATCAATATGATAGGTATTTCAAGTGTTATTTCATTTACAATTTGAGTTTGTCTTAGCACTCCTGCAGGGAACCTGTCCACAGGGCTCAGACATTTGGTGGGAGTGAGGAGAGAAACTCCTTGTAAATGTTTCAAATCAAAATTAGATAGCATATAGTCTGAATAGTCAACTATTTCTCTAATGCCATATCAGCGACAACAGTGATTCAGTCACTGTGGAGAACAGTATGGAGCTTCCTCAAAAAACTACAAATGGAACTACCATTTGACCCAGTGATCCCACTTCTAGGAATATATCCCAAGAAACTAGAAACACCAATCAGAAAGGATATATGCACCCCTATGTTCATAGCAGCACAATTTATCATCGCTAAAATCTGGAAACAGCCTAAGTGCCCATCAGCAGATGAATGGATTAGAAAACTGTGGTACATCTACACGGTGGAATACTATGCTGCTCTAAAAAGGAAGGAACTCTTACCATTTGCAACGGCATGGATGGAACTGGAGAGCATTATGATAAGT
>NW_006298786.1:527087-537405 GCF_000327345.1 Myotis davidii | reverse complement strand
GCCTCCACAGCACACAGAGCAGCTGTAGACTAAGGAAAAAAGAATGACTAAAATCCTACTATCTTCAACTGCCACTCTGAAAGGGCTGCCCTGGGGCTGTCTGCTCTAAGCCACTGCCTTTCTTCTTCACTCTGCCTGGAGGGTTAGAACCTGTTACCTAAGTCTTGCTTGTGGTAAATATTCATCATGTTACTTCAGAATAAGGTTCAGTTTCCTTTAGAGCAGCAGTTCTCAACCTGTGGGTTGTATATGCCCTGACCAGGTTTCAAACCACAACCCTGGAGTATTGGGATGATGCTTTAACCAACTGGGCTAGCTGGCAGTTACATTTTTTATTCCTATGTTTATCGATATCCCGCATAATGAACTCAGTCCCTAGCATGTGCCAAAGACAGTTTTTCTGGTACCATTATGAATTCATGAATTTTAACACAGAGTCTGTATTTTTACCCATGATAGGTTTTATTCTCTTGGCTCAAATTATCCAATTTTTGGCCAGTGGGAGCTCTTCACATGGGTTCTTGGCTTCCTTGGTTTAAAGTACAATAAATACTTCATTAAGTGGATCCACCAAAGTTTATCAACTGGATCCTTAGTGATGGGTAACTGGGTTGTTTCTAGTCTTTTTCTGTTAGAAGTGGTGCTGCAGTGAATAGCCTTTGTGGGTATCTTTTCCCTTTTTGACCATAAGGGTTGAACCATTTAATTTTTCCATAAACAGTATTGGAGAGTTCCTGCTTATTATCTACAACCTTGCCAAGGAAATGTGTTAGCAAAATTCTGTTATTATCAATATGATAGGTATTTCAAGTGTTATTTCATTTACAATTTGAGTTTGTCTTATATGGATGAAGTTGAGCATCATTTCATGTTTAAGCCTTTTTGTCTGGATTGTTGGACATTTTGTGTCTACCTATCATCAACAAATCAACAAATGACAAGTGCTGGAGAGGATGTAGAGAAAAAGGAACCCTCTTGCACTGCTGGTGGGAATGCAGCCACTGTGGAAAACAGTATGGAGTTTCCTCAAAAACTTAAATATGGAACTCCCATTTGACCCAGTGATCCCACTTTTAGGAATATTTCCCTAGAAACTAGAAACACCAATCAGAAAGGATATATGCACCCCTATGTTCATAGCAGCACAATTTATCATCGCTAAAATCTGGAAACAGCCTAAGTGCCTATCAGTAGATGAGTGGATTAGAAAACTGTGGTATATCTACACAATGGAATACTAAACTGCAGTAAAAAAGAAGGAATTCTTACCATTTGCTCCCAGAGGACATCATTTCCCTGTTTGGCATTTCCCCTCCTGAGCTCTGCCAAGTCGCCTCTCATCTCCTCTGAGTCCTGCGTCTCACCCTCAGCTCTTACGTCTCCACATGGGTCTCATTTGTAGCGGTGACTCCATCAGCTTGTGTCATTGGATACAAGATGTTTGGTCAGGCTTTTCAGGTGCTTCATGGCAACAGTCTTTTTACGCATCCATTTGTGCTTAGTGTGTGTGTGTGTGTGTGTGTGTGTGTGTGGTATCTTCAAAGTGATCCTTTGCTGGTTCTTTTTCCTTAACTCATCTTGCAGGTGAGTTTTCCTGAATCAAATTTGTACATGGCATTGTGTCAGGGAGAACCAAGGGCTATGTGATTGAAGTTTTTGTATATAATCGTGTTTCTCACCTTAAAAGAATATTATATCATTGCCCAACTAGGTGGCTCAGTGGTTGAGCATCTACCTATGAACCAGGGGGTCACGGTTCAATTCCCATCAGGGCACATGCCTAGGTTGCAGGGTTGTGCAGGAGGCAGCCAGTCAATGATTTTCTCTTATCATTGATGTTTCTATCTCTCTCCCTCTCCGTTCCTCTTTGAAATCAATAAAAACATATTTTTTAAATGATGTTATGTATATGAGAAGTTATAAAAGCAAGGCATATTGAGGCGCTAATAAATAAGGCCCATGCATTCATCAGTAAGGCCTCAACTTGTGAAGTAGAGCACACATCTGAGACGCCATCTGTGGACCTGAGTCTGCACCTGCAGCTCAAGGGTGCAAACTGTTGGCCCCAGGTGTGGGCATATCCCCCGGAAACACCCTGGGTTCACTTCTGCCCTCAAGTTTAATGATTTCCTTGATTTTGTTTGTAGTTTTACCACATTTGCGTGTATCTGAAAGGATTTGCCCTTGAACATACTCTATCCAAGGCCTTGTACCTGGGTTTTCCTCTCGGGGCGTAGGATTCAGCCTCAGCCCGGGGGCCAGTCTCCTCAGAGGAGACTTTTTGGTGTTGTCTTCCTTATGGGGGGAGATGGGGGACAAGACTGTCAGTAGGGTCTTATACCCACCCCACCTTGGTGCTTCCCGGAGAGCTAGAACCCCAGCCTGCTCCCTCTCCTGACCCCGCAATCATGTGCCAAAGGGACTGGAAATAACCGACACAGTGCCATCCTCTATATTTAATCAGCTTCACGTTTTTCATTAGCACATCATCAAATTGCTGACCTGCTGACCTATTTATCCAGCCCATAGGGTAGGAAAATCTCTAAAATCTAAAAGGAAAGCTCAGCCTTTGGAAGTTAGTTTTGAATATGCAAAATGTACAACATATTAATAAAATCTTATAATGGTGAATGCTTTAGAGTTCATCGCTTTACAAGGTGACTCGGAAAACCTGGCTGTCAATTTGCCTGCTGTCTGTGCTGTTTTTGCCCCTTGGGGATGTCCCTGTGACCTAGTTCTATCTCAGACCTCACAGAAGTTCACACCTTTTCATTCTGGTAGTGCTGGTTACCGTAATAATTAAACCAGGCCATTCAGTCTTGTCTTTGGCACAAGGTTTCTGCTTTCCTGCCATGCTTGCCTCAAGATCCATTTTAAGCTAAAAAAACAGAAACTGCATGTCCAAGCAAGGACCGTCTCCAAGCCTGAGTGAGGAGGACTGGAGTGGGTACTCAGCCAAGGGCACTACACAGACATGGCGGGACAACTGTCCCAGGGAACTGGTGAGGGCTTCTGGGGCTCTTAGTTCAGAACAGAAACAAGGCAATTGTCACAGCTCTGTGCCGGGGCTCTAACGTGTGTTTTCGGAAACCATAGAGATTGGGGCATTGCTGCATCATGTGTTGGCACTGCATTGCCCTCGGTGTGCAGGGGAATGACGTCACACCTCAGGCCCGAGCCCTCCACTGACCTGCCCCATGAGCAGACAGCCGCACTGAGAGCCTAAGGGGCCTGCTGCCCGCCCCCTCGTGAGATGATAAATGACTGGGCTCATGCCCGCAGGCACATTTATCCAGCCCACAGGGTAGGGAAGCTCACACGTCTGCAGGGTCCTCCCCTGCTTCAGCCCTGCCTACAGGGACTCTTGGTATCAAGAAGAAACCTCACAGCCCTAGCTTGCTTGGCTCAGTAAATAGAGTGTCGACTTGTGGACTGAAGGATCCAGGGTTCGATTCTGGTCAAGGGCACATGCTAGAGTTACGGGCTCGATCCCCAGTAGGGGGCGTGCAGGAGGCAGTGGTCAATGATTCTCTCTCATCATTGATGTTTTTCTCTCTCTCTCCCTCTCCCTTCCTCTCTGATATCAATAAAAATATATTTTAAAAAAAGAGAAGCAGCTTCACATTTTGAAGCGGCCCTGCTGTAGCCAGCCAGAACAGTTCACCTACTGACCTCCAGCCTGCTCCTCTCCCAGGGCAAGGCAGTGAGGCAGAGAAGGCACTTGAGCCAGGCTGGACACCTGTGAGGTAGACCCACGGGGACGGCAGCTGGGTCCAGGCCACCGTGACCCAGTGCATGGACCCTGAGTAACGGCTCCCGGCTTGGCGCCCAGCTCTGCCACAGCGGGCTGGACCTCTGCATTTCCCTCTTCCTTTCTATGGAATCAGGAGGAGCACCTCTTCTCCCAGCCCCCCCGGCTTGTTATGAACCTTAAAAGAGTAAATATGTCTAAAGAATGTAGACCAGCACGGCATGGTGAATGCCTGAGATTTTCACTCACGGACCTCAAAGAAGACTCCTTTGAGCTTTGGTGACCATGTTCATCTCAGACCCATCCTAGAGATCAGGGTAAGAGTTTCATCAAGGCCACTCCCTGGCAGTGCAGGGGCAGGCCCAGGAAGCACTGCAGTGTGTATCTATTACTTCCCTGGAACTGTGTTGTTCCTGCTTTGCTGCACCTGCCTGAGCCTCCCCACCTCGCTGGACCCCTCCCTGCTGAAGGATCTGGCGTTCCTGCCTCAGATTTTGCCTCTAGTTCAGAGCAGGATTCCTGTTCCCCCAGGAGCAGGGTGAGTGAGCAAACAGCCATGGGTGAACTTTATTCCATGTTCACCCTCAGGATAGGCCTGAGGGTGAACTCTGGGCAATGGGCTGGAGAGCGGTCCCGGTCATCCTCAGAGCTGTTTGCCTGGCACATTGCTAAGCATGCCCCATAACTGACGCTTCTGTCAGAGGGCTCTAGGGTCTATCACTAGGACTTATAAAGCTACTAGAGGCCCAGTGCACGAATTTGTGCACCTTGAAAGGAACTGTGGGCCGAGAGGCTGGGGTGGGCACAGGGGTGTATCTCAGCCCATCCTCCATGCCCCTGCCCGGCCCCTCCCGCAGTGGCCCCCAGTCCCCTCTCTGCTGGCAGTCCTGTTCCCACCGCTGCCACTCCCACACACTGATGGTGCAGAGCAATTGGGGCCAGCGCCGTCAGCAGTGTGAGCAGCGGCTGCTGCCCTGATTGCCCCTCAGGAGCAGGGGGAGGTGGAGAAGTCCTCAGGGGTGATAGGGGCTGGCAGTCACTGCTTGCACCCGCTGATGGCACCGAGCGATCAGGACCAGCGCCAGGCGCCAGCAGCAGGTGAGCACTGGGCGGGACCACGGTGCCCAGGAGCAAAGAATTTTCAGTAACCACCAGAGGCTCGCCCAGATGACAGAGACCAGCGCCCCGTCTTGGTCTGGCACCCCCGCTCACCTGCTCCACCATTCCGCTGGGGCTGACGCCCACCATGTTCAGCGTTCTGCCACCTGATGCTGATGCCCACCATTTCCACACACACCCCCTGGTGATCAGTGCACATCATAGGGATTGGTTGTTCAGTTGTTCAGCTGTTCCACCATTCGGTCTATTTGCATATTAGGGTTTTATATAGAGAGATAGTGTCCCCTGCTAACATTTACATCTTACCACCCTTTGAAATAACATTGCAGTAAATAGCCATCAATAATTATCTGTGCGGGCCCCTAATTGTTTCTTAGAATAAATTTTTGGTGATAGAATTATTGGGTTTGTGTAATAATTTTGACACAAACAGGCTGCTACCAATTTGCACTTTTACCAGCAGCAAAATAGCACTCATGGTTCCTGAGCCCTTGCCAAACACATATTTTATAGTCTCTATGTATTTTTGTCAATTTCATGGGTGAAAGATTATGTCTCTTTGTGAAATATAAAAAATTCCTATAAAAGTATATTGGTTGGCTATTGCTGGCATACTGTACAACAAACAGCCACACAGTCTATGGAGCATAAGGTGAGATTTTGTTTCACATTCATGCACCTTTGGGTGACTGAGCCACAGACAATAGGCTTGACTCAGCCCAACTCTAGCCTGTGCTTGGGTCTTCTTCGTGGGTCTCACTCTCCTGGGACCAAAGGGCAACCTGGGTGCATTCTTCTCTGGGCAATGACAGAAACACAGGAGACTAAGTCTCTGCTACATCACAGCCACAGGAGTTTCAAAGCAAGTCACCTGCCAAGCCACGTGTCAAGGGGCAAGGGGCTCATGCCCCTTACCATGATGCCACCGTGGCTGGATGCCACTGCTGCAGGCAAGTGAAGCATCCAGATCAGTAATTCACACACAGCTGTGAAGCTGAACACTGCCCCATGCCCGTGCGCAGCACTGCTTCCTTGGGAGTACTACCTGCCTGGAAGTGCCTGCGCCATTGGGCAGACTGAGGTATGAAGATCGGAGAAGGTAAGTTCTGAAGCAACAATGAGCTTGTAATGCTTGGAGAACTGCACTGGAGCCAGTGTGAGCAGAGCAGGGAACAGGGAAGATGGGAGGGAGCCAGGGACCCATGTCACCGTGACATGCTTCAATTTAAAATGTGGGGAGAGTTGACTGGAAGCCAGAGCAGCAACAGGGAGAATGTGTTCCTGGGCTCTTGCAGTTCAGAGCAGACAGTGGAAGCAGTGGGAAGCAATGGGATGTAGATGCAGACTACACAGGAGATGGGAGAGAAACGGGGCAAGGCCTGGGCCTCCAGGGAACAGTGGTTTGGAGAGTCAGCACACAACTGAACACCGTGGCCTTGGTAACTTCACTTGGGAGGTGGGGAGGGTCAAGAGAAAAAGACGGAAGTCCAAGAGCTAAGCCTACTTTCTCCAGGTGGAGAAAGTGAGATTCAGGGGGTCCATGGAATGTCACCCCAACCTAGATAGGAAAAAGGCTCAAGAAAGGGGGAGGGCGAGCTTGGAGATGTGGGTGAGAGATGGCTGAAATGGTATTACCAGTCGGGGGTTGGTAGGTTCAACCCCTCAACCACTGTAAGTAAGGCACCAAGTCCACTTCTCCAAGACGCTCTTTCTTCCCCTCGTGGTCATGGAGGGCCCACAACTCCCCACTTCATTGACCAAGGACAACACTCCTCCAGACCACACACAGTCCTAGGTTCCCTCCTGTGGCTCAGCATTGGGCCAGACTGCCTCCTCCTGACAAAGGGACAGGCCCTCAGAAGGCTCCTTGCTCTGATCAGCACGTCCTAAAAAATGTTATTTTGAGAAAAAAAGAAAGGAAGGACTATTGGAGAACAAACAACTTTGTTTTCAGGGACAAGGAGTCAAGGACCTGAGAGGCCAGTGTATGTAGGAGGATCTCCAACCAGGAGGGCTGTGGGGGACCTTGAAGGACCTGTTTACCCAAGGTCGTAGCCCCTCAACTGTTCAACTGCTCCTCAGATACCTGCGCCTGGTGAGGCCCTGTCCTTTGGTCAAAGCGCCCCTCTCTTCTAAAGGCCCGGGCTGTTTACTGTCACTATAACAACACTGCTCCCTGGGCAGGGTTGTGGGGGGCGTGGCCAGGAGGCACTATTGTGATGCTCCCAGATGGGAGCCTGGAGTTGGCCAGTCAGGCCTGGGGCTGGTGGGGTGGGTGGGGCGGGGCCAGCAGGGCCGCTGCAGTGAGGGAGTTGCAGATCAAAGACTCCGTTAAAAGCCCGCCCCGCCCCCGGTTGCTAAGCCCTGACAAAGACAGGGAGAGGGATGGCCCTTCTTACCACTGTATGGGATCACCACAGGGAGCTAAGAGGTGCTTAGGGACAGAAGCTTCAAACACACTTTCCCCTGGCAAGGCTACTAACACCCACGTTGTGTAAAAATAGTCTACCTCCAGCTACTCCTGAGCCTCCATACTCCCCAAAGAAACTATTCTTTAAAAGCCATGGAACAGCCCTTGCTGATTTGGCTCAGTGGATAGAGTGACGGCCTGAGGACTGAAGGGTCCCAGGTTAGATTCCCGTCAAGGGCACAAGCCTGGGTTGCGAGTGCGATCCCCAATAGAGGGAGTGCAGGAGGCAGCTGATCAATGATTCTCTCTTGTTGGTATTTCTATCTCTCTCTCTCTCTCTCTCTCTCACTCTCCCTCCCTCTCTGAAATCAATAAAAATATTTTTAAATAAATCCTATATAATAAAGAGCTAATATGCAAATGGTCACCATGCCCTTCCCCCTGTGCATGAATTTCGTACACTGGGCCTCTGGTAAATAAATAAAACCCATGGAACAGCGACAAACAATAAACAAAGGCCAGAAGACAACGCAGGAGTGACATCACTAATCTTGCTCTCAGCCTTTCCCAGAGGACCAACAGCCGCTTGCTAGGGTCACTAAGGTGTGGTGAGGAAAGAGAAATAATCATACTTTTTCGGGATTACAGGACACTGGCTCTGAACTGATTCCTGGAGACTCACCATTCAGAGTAGGGGCTCAAGGAAGACAGGTGACCAATGAAGCTGGTGTTTGCAAGACATTATTTCTTTTTTTTTTTCAAATGCAGTTGACATACATTATAGTAGTTTCAGGTGTACAACATAATAATTAGACATTTATATGTTACAGAGTGATCATCTCACTAAGTCTATTACCCATCTCACACCATTACAATATTATTGACTGCATTCCCTCTGTTGTTGTTGTTTTTTTAATCCTCATCTGAGGATATTTTTTTCATTGATTTTCAAAGAGAAGGAAAGACAGAAAGAAATGCCAATGTGAGAGAAACACATTGATTGGTTGCCTCCTGCATGAGCCCTGACCAGGGCCCGGGCCGGGGAGGAGTCTGCAGCTTAGGCATGTGCCCTTATCCGGAATCAAACCCAGGACCCTTCAGTCCACAGGCTGACACTTTATCCATTGAGGCACATCAGCTAGGGCCCCCTGACTATTTTTACAACTGGGCATTTACACCTGTTCACCCTTCCACCCAAGCCCCCTCCTATCTGACAACCATCAATTTGTTCTTTGTATCTATGAGTTTGTTTCTGTTGGTTTATTAAATTTTGTTGCTCTTGTTTTGTTAACCCTCACCTGGGGATATTTTTCCACAGAGAGTGGAAGGGAGAGGAAGAGATAGAGAGAAACATTGATGTGAGAAAGATACATAGATTGGTTGCCTCCTGCATGCACCCTGACCAGGGCTAGGGAACCTGCAACCAAGGTATGTGCCCTTGACCAGAATCAAACCCGGGACCTTTCAATCTGCAGACTGAAGCTCTATCCACTAAGCCAAACCAGCTAGGGTGGTTTATTAATATTTTTAGATTTTACATATTTGCCTTTTTCTGTATTTAGCATAATACCCTCTATAATATCTTCCATGTTTTCACAAATGGCAAGATTTCTTTTTTATAGCCAAGTAATATTCCATTATATACCACATCTTCTTTATCCATTCATCTATTGATGGACACTTAGGTTGCTTCTATATCTTAGCTATCCTATATAATAAAAGCCTAATATGCTAAGTGTCCGTTCGTCTCATCGTCCGGTCAACCAATCAAAGCGTAATATGCTAAAGATATGCTAAGGCCATTCAACCTGCTTGCTATGATATGCACTGACCACCAGGGGGCAGACAGTCGACCGGTCGACCAGTCATTATGATGTGCACTGACCACCAGAGGGTAGACGCTTCAATTGGTAGGTGAGCTTGCTGCTGGGGTCTGGCCTATTGGGACTGAATGAGACAGGCCGGATATGCCCTGGAGCCCTCCTGCAGTCCCTCCCTGGCTGGCCAAAATCCTGCATCCCTCCCCGGCCCCAATCATGCACTGCTGGGGTCCCTCAGCCTGGCTTGTGCCCTTTTGCAATCTGGGATCCCTCAGGGGATGTTGGAGAGCCCGTTTCAGCCTGATCCTGCAGGCCGGGCAGAGGGACCCACTGGTGCATGAATTCATGCATCAGGCCTCTATTTGTAAATAATACCACAATGAATATAAGGGTGCATATATCTTTTCAAATTAGTGTTTTAGATTTCTTGAATAAATACCCAGAAGTGGAATTGCTGGTCATATGCAAGTTCTATTTTTAATTTTTTGAGGAAAGCTTCGTACTGTTTTCCATACTGGCTACACCAATTTACAATCCCACCAGTACATGAGGGTTCCCTTTTCTCCACATCCGCCCCAACATTTGTTGTTTATTGACTAATTGATGAGAGCCATTCTGACAAATGTGAGGTGATAGCTCATTGTAGTTTTAATTTGTATTTCCATGATGACTAGGGACATTGAGCATCTTTTCATAGGTTTATTAGCCATCTATATGTCTTCTTTTTTATTTATTTTTTAATTTTTATTGTTGAAAGTATGACAGATATCCTCCTTTTTTTTCTCACTTACCCCCTCCACCCATCCACCCTCCCCCATCCTCTTTGAAGAAATGTTTGTTCAAGTCCTCAGACAATTTTATTTATTAAATCTTTATTGTTCAGATTATTACAGTTGTTCCTCTTTTATCTCCTCATAGCTCCCCTCCACCCGGTTCCCACCCCACCCTCCGCCCTCACCCCCCACCCACTGTCCTCATCCATAGGTGTAGGATTTTGTCCAGTCTCCTTCCGGCATCTCCCACACCGCTTTCCCCCTCAAGAATAGTCAGTCCATTCCCCTTCTATGTCCCTGATTCTATTATAATCACCAGTTTATTCTGTTCATCAGATTATTTATTCACTTGATTCTTAGATTCACTTGTTGATAGATGTGTATTTGTTGTTCTTAATTTGTTTCTTTACCTTTTTCTTCTTCTTCCTCTTCTTAAAAGATCCCT
>NW_006298786.1:516669-525688 GCF_000327345.1 Myotis davidii | reverse complement strand
CTGGATCTCTCTGATTCCGCTGCAGTTTGTTAGGTAATTTTCAGGTTGCAAAGGGCCAGGCCTTTCATATGCAAAAGCCTCGGGGCACAGCTTGGGTGGGGTGGGGTGTCAGGGGATCAACAGGGCGGAGCAAGCAGCTATGGCTGCTCCCCAGTCCTACCCTAAGGGGCCCCGCATCTCAGTGTCCCGGTAATTACTGCAAACACCCCCCGAGAGAAAGCCGCCCTCAAGTTCCGAGTTCTGCCCACTGCCAGACAGTCCAGTTTCTCCCCGTATGAGTCTGGGTCCCTAGAGACTCGCCCGGAACTGGAGTTCAGAGCAGTTGCGGCTTTTGACTCCCTCCCGATTCAAAAAGACAGCCGCGTCCTCAGTCGCCAGCCCCTGCGGGGTGCTCCTCCATACCTCTGCACTTCCGCAGCTCCTCTGGGTCTCAGTGTGCTTTTCTCTTTCCTTCTAGTTGTAGAATTTCCACTCAGCCAGCCTTCCTGTGATTCTGGATGATGTCCATTTTGTGTTTTAGTTGTATTTTTGAAGTGGTTGTGGGAGGCAACAATTTCTGGTATTTACCTAAACCGCCATCTTGGTTTCTCAGACAATTTTTTAAAATATATTTTTATTGATTTCAGAGAGGAAGGGAGAGGAAGAGAGAGAGATCAATGATGAGAGGAAATCATTGATTGGCTGACCAAGCTCGCAACCCAGGCATGTGTCCTTGGCCAGAATCGAACCCAGGACCCTTGAGTCTGCAGGCTGATGCTCTATACCAGCCGTGGGCAAACTACGGCCCGTGGGCTGGATCCGGCCCGTTTCAAATGAATAAAACTATTGAAAAAAAAGACCGTACCCTTTTATGTAATGATGTTTACTTTGAACTTATATTAGGTCACACAAACCCTCCATCCATGCTTTTGTTCCGGCCCTCCGGTCCAGTTTAAGAACCTATTGTGGCCCTCGAGTCAAAAAGTTTGCCCACCCCTGCTCTATACACTGAGCCAAACTGGCTAGGGCCTCAGACAATTTTTTAATTGGATTTTTTTTGCGGGGTAAGGGGGGATAGTGTTAAGTTGTATGAGTTCCTTATACATTTTGGATATTAATCCCTGTCAGACGTATCTTCTTCCATTCAGTAGATTGTCTTTCATTTTGTTGATGGTTTCCTTTACTGCACAAAAACTTTTTAGTTGATGTAGTCCCATTTTTTTATTCTTTTCTTTTGTTTCTCTTGCTTGAGAAGACATATCCAAAAAATTATTGCTAAGAGCAATGTGAAAGAGTTAACTGCCACCCTAGCTGGTTTGGCTCAGTGGATAGAGCATCAGCCTGCAGACCAAAGGGTCCCAGGTTTGATTCCAGTCAAGGCACATACCTTGGTTGCAGGCTCCTCCCCAGCCTGGGCCCTGGTCTGGGCTTATGCAGGAGGCAACTAATCAATGTGTTTCTCTCACATTGATACTTCTCTCTGTCTTTCCCTCTCTCTTCCACTCTCCCTAAAAATCAATGGAAAAATATCTTTGAGTGAGGATTAACAAAAAAAACAACAAAGAAAAAGAGTTAACTGCCTATGTTTTCTTCTAGGAGTTCGTGTGTGTGTGTGTGTGTGTGTGTGTGTGTGTGTGTGTGTGTATACAGATTCTTATTTTTACTTTTAAAAATCTAACATACATATTGGGAATTTAATTACTATGCTTTTTCTTCTGTCTAGAGATGTGACATCTGTTTTCTAGTCAGTAATGTTCTATCAAACATTGTATTAAGCCAATGTGCTAAATCAAAGCAGACAGATGACCAATAAAGCTGTTTGCTATCTCCTATTCCTTCTGAGCTATACCAATAGAACAACATCTTGGTAGGAAGACATTGACAGGAAGAAGGAATTACTGAGCCCCTACAACAGAAAACCTGACAAACTGATCTATACAGAAAAGGTTTTAAGCAAACCTGCACAAACACTTAACATGCTATAAGTCTGCTTCCAGCATAAACACATTCATTGGTGCCCAGCAAAATAGCACCAACATAAAAAGTATTTTCACTTTCATACCAATAACAACTGAAAAGCACACAGCATAGTGGGTAATCATGGAAGTTCCAAGACTATAGAAGACAAAATGCTACTAACACAGCAAATGTAAGGCTAGAACTTGATTTTCACACGTAGTTTTTAAATAAAGAACATATCTCTCGGTTGATTCTTACAGCCAAGACTAGCTGTACTAAAGAAGCTTCGGAAATCATAAGACAGGCAGAGCTGGCTGAGTGACACTCTAGATAAATACTCCCAAACAGTCAGAAACCCAATGGAGACTGAAGGACTGAAATTTTGACACATGTAAAAGCTGTGAGTTCACAAAAAGATTGATGCATAGCCTTCTGGGACAAAGAGAATACGATAGTGGGCGCTGACGTACCAACAGTATGCTGAGGGAGCCCCCCCCCCCACCCACCCCTTTTTTACCCCGGAAAACTGGATATATGTGGGCTTGCTCCAGAGGAAACCAACTCAAGAAGCCCCTGAGAAGGGTACTTGGGGAGGGGTACACGGGTTACTAAACAAGAAAAAATAGGTCCTATCGGTCACTTTTTTTTGTCCCATCAGTTCTTAACTTTTGTGAAGAGTTACAGAATAGAGTCAGTCTTTCTAGGATGTTTTCTTCTGTCACGAGCTGGAGCCTCTCCCAGTGTCCTGGGCAGTGGACTCAGGGACAATCTCCTTGCCTGGAGGTGGGACTTCAGGCCGCAAATGGTTCTGAGCCGCTGGCAAAGAGGATGATTTACACAATGAAGTCACCAAGAAACCACTGCTTAAGTCCAGCCCCTGGCCTCTTTTTCTGCTCTGTAGTCCAGAACATCTCTTTAAAAGCCAGAAAATCGGTAAACATGAGCAGCGTGTCAAAATGTCAGCAGCCACGTCATCTGTATGGTGCTGTAAGGTTGTGAAAGGGTCATGTTAAACCCCGAGTCCACTCCAGCAGCTGTTCTTCAATGTATTTTTCTACAAATAAATCCATTTGTTAAAAATAGGTGTATGGCCGAAACCGGTTTGGCTCAGTGGATAGAGCGTCGGCCTGTGGACTGAAGGGTCCCAGGTTCGATTCCGGTCAAGGGCATGTACCTTGGTTGCGGGCACATTCCCAGTAGGAGATGTGCAGGAGGCAACTAATCGATGTTTCTCTCTCTCATCAATGTTTCTAACTCTCTATCTCTCTCCCTTCCTCTCTGTAAAAAATCAATAAAATATATTTTTTTAAAAAATAGGTGTCTGGGGAGCACCAAGACGTAGCCTGCCAGTCTCTCTCCCCAGATAGTGTTCCTGCAGGTTCCCAAATGTGTCTATGGTCCAAGCTTGAAGTGTTAATGACAAAGAATGAAAATAGTAGCCATGCCTTTATGAAAAGATGGCAGGGAATGAGTTATATAATGACAAGAGTTATATTTCAGAAGAGACAAGAGTACTTCTGTTAACAGGAAAGCCAAACCCTGCTGGAGTACTAGGTGCAGTAAACAAGCCTTTATCAGTAACAGGAAGAAAGCCATGTGTTAGAAGCACTGGAGCAGAGGCTGGAAGAAATGTTAATGTAAATTCAGAACTGAACCCTTCAACTGGAAATCCATCAAGTGAACAGAGTTCAGAGGCAGCAGAAACGGGACTTAGTGAAAATGGAGAGAACCCTGTGGAAATTATTTCTGTCACACCTGTAAAGAACATTGACCCAGACCCTAGCTGGTTTGGCTCAGTGGATAGAGCATCAGCCAGCGGACAGAAGGGTCCCAGGCTTGATTCCGGCCAAGGGCACATGCCCAGATTATGGGCTCAGTACCCAGTGGGGGGCATGTAGGAGGCAGCCAATCGATGGTTCTCTCTTATCATTGATGTTTCTATCTCTCTATCCTGCTCCCTTCTTTTCTGAAACCAATAAAAATATATATTTTTTTTAACATTTTCATATATCTTTAATTTTTTGTACTTATCCACAGGGGTTCAAAGACTCATTTTCTTCATGTTCATTTTAGATTTGAGATCCACATTCACTTCACCCAAAGCATTGGCAATCTAATGCCATATTCAAAAAATATATATTTTTAAAAGAATATTGACCCAATACAGAATGAGATTCATTCTGATCAGGCTGCTCAGGGCAATATCAGCAGTGACCAGGGAAAGAACAGTAACAGCAACTGGTGCAGAAAATATCTAACAAAAGACAGAGGAGAAAGTGGGTGAATCAGGACCACCTGCCCCTGCAAAGCCCAGGAGAGGACATCGACCTGAATCGGAAGCCTAGGATAATACAACCAAAAATAACAACATAAGTGAACCTCTTAGCAAGGGAAGAAAGAGAGCTATAGGCAGACAGAAAAGCCCTGGGGGTTGGAAGTAGTATGCCAAAAGACCCAACTTCAAGATGCAGCCAAAAAGACAGCACCAGCCCGGTGGGCGTGGCTCAGTGGTTGAGCATCAACCACTGAATCAGGAGGACGCTGTTCAATTCCCAGTCAGGGCACATGCCTGGGTTGCGGGCTCCATCCCCATGAAGGGGTGTGCAGGAGGCAGCCAATCAATGATGCTCTCTCATCATTGATGTTTCTCTCTCTCTCTGAAATAAAAACATATTTTACAAAAGAAAAAGAAAGGAAAGACAGCACCAATAGAGACCAATTGACTTACAATGGTAACAAGAAAACTCATTTGCAAAGGAGAAAATAAAGACTAACCAGAAACTGGCTCCAGCTTCTGCAAAAACTTGAATTGAAAATGTCCCTGAACAGAAAATGAAGTTAACTTTAGAACACAAACTTTCTGCCTTGAAAGCTGAAAGAAACTGTCACTTCCTTCCCACCGTGATCGCAAGTCCTTTGATGGAAATGTACAGCAGGCCTCTTCAGAGAGACGCTAAAGCAACTTCTACCTCCCCCAAAGCTTTTCTTACAAAAGGTTAATAATTAAGCAAATTGCGTAACACTTGGTTCCACTTCCTGCATAGCTGGAGTTTAAAGGCATAATACACTATTAATTTTCATGCTTCCGTTTTTAAAGAAAGTAACAGAATGTCCTTCACTGACACTGAAAATTCATCAGTGGAATTGCCATGTTACACAAGAAAAGAATGGAAGTCTATTGAATTAATTTTTTAGAGGAAAAGAGAACAGATTAAATATTTGTTTTTTCTTTTGGAAACTTTTATGTATAACTAGAAAAGTGCAACTGGTAGGGTCCTTAGTGGCCTCCAGCTGCTGGCTGAGTACTTCCTCCCCTCACCTGGCCGCCTGCTGCCGCTGCCACCACCACCAATGGCCAGGGCCTCCCTCCCTTCCCCCTGCTGGCCCTGCCCCCTGGTCGAACTCCCAGACAACTCCTAGTTGAGGGGACAATTTGCATACTACACTTTTATTATATAGGATTCTTCCCGCCTGCCTACTTTTCTGCAAAACTGCAATATACAGATTGCAGTTCCCTGCTATGAAAAGTGATGTGGCAATTTTATAAATTTTGCTTTCTGACTTTTATCAAAGTGAGAAAATATTTAAAATTATTATTGATTTTATATCACTTCATATTTTGATTTCTGCTCCATTTTAGTTTAATATAATTTGCAATAAATGTACATATTGTTGCTTCATAAAGCATTTAACTTTAAAATGGTTTTTACTCCTGTGATTATGTTGGAATATCTGGAATTTTAAAGGAGTAAACACTGTCCAACATTTGGTCTTATGAAGTTTGTCACCATGTTTTCAGTATTAATGTAAAAAAAGTCAACATTTTAAAATAGTTGGACTTTGGCAACTTTGTGAAAAACGTTGGAGATGTTTAAGGTTGCTATTAACTTTCAGCATTGCACTCTTAGGATGTAAGACTTTTGCTTTGGTTTGCCAGTCTGGGCTCAGCTTTTATGTTTATCCTAGAAGACAACTGTTGCATCAATAATTATTGCTTGGCACCGTTCAGCATAGGTAACGGATGCACTTTTGTGTACACATTATCATATCTAAGTTTTTTGCATAAATAAATGTTTCTAGATGGAAAAAAAAAGTGTGTAGGTGAGTGTTCTCTTCTGTGCATTCAAACTCCTGGTAGTACTTCTCCATGAGATTTCTTGGTAACAACTGGAACTCAAGAGTCCAGGATAATATCTTCTAAACATCCAACCACACCACAAATGCTGCCTCAGAAGCAGTGAGAGACCGCCATGCTCTCCTCCGGGAGGGTGTCCATCTTTGCCTCCATGTCCACCCCCCAGCAGGGGAGCAGGCCTTCCTGCCTCCTGCCCTGCCCGAGACCCAGGCCCAAATTCCTTTCTGCTTTGCAGTGCCCCCCCCCACCAGGGGCCTGACCACCAAGGCCACGGTCAGCTCACAGTCCAGCGTCCAGCAGAGTCAGTGCCTGCTGGAGGCCACAAGCCCAGGCCTTGAGCTCCCCAGCTGCAGCTCTTCCAGGAGTTTTATGGTTTAATTTTATGGTTTTAATCCATTTTGAGTTTATTTTTTTTCCTATAGTGTAAGAAAGTATTCTAGCTTTATTTTTTGCATGTACCTGTCCAGTTTTTCCAGCACTATTTATTAAAGAGACTGGCTTTATCGGTTGTATATTCTTGCCTCCTTTGTGGTAGATGAATTGTGGCAGATACAGGCATGGGTTTTCTTCTGGGCTCTGTATTCTACTTCATTGACTTATGTATCTGTTTTTATGCCAGTACCATGCTCTTTTTTATTTAAGGATAAAATAAGTTTTTATTTATAGTTTTGTAGTAAAGGGGGAAGCCATAAGTTGCAAGACAATTCTTCAGCAGTATGTATAACTGTAGAGAGTTCCTGGGAAGGCACATGAGCATTTCTTTAATTATTGTCAGCTAAATCCAGTGGCATAGACAGAGCCATGTCCTGGAAACACACCTTGCCAGAGGCAGGAGTGTTGTCAGCTTGACCTTCAGCCCAGGTGCCAGGGGGTGGGTTTTGTTATCTAAATCCAGCCAAGCACCAGGAATGAATACGACTCGAGCCCACCCAAGAATGCGCATAATCTTTGTCTTGACCTTTAGTAAAACTTCCTGGTATTTTGCTGTATAAAATAAACACACTGTATTGGCTCTGGGTCCCTGTCTCTCCATCAGAGGACAGTGGTCCCACACGGCCACAGCTTTTTCCTTCCATCTCTGAGTCTGTCTCTTTCTTTCATTTTCTCAATCCCCAGCAGCCCCTACTCAGGAACCAGACCGCTCTCTAGCCACACTGGACTTGGAAAAGAGAGAAATATTTACATATAACATACTTTTTATTTCCATGTAATGGAATCAAACACGGACTGAGACTACAGAATATAAACTAGAAATCAGCAAATGTAGGGGATGGAGTAGAAAAAAGACAAAAGAAATTAGCACTAAACACACAAAACCCTTCACTGGGATCTGCTGACCACAGCAAAAACCAGGGCTGGATCTCCCAATGGGAACAGGTTCTAGAACAGTCGGAAAGGGAGTGGGTGGAGGGGCCGCACTGGAGTGCAGGTTTCATAAATTGCTCTTGGTATTTATACAATAGCAGTTGGCTCAGAACTTAATTGAATTGTAGACACTCGGCTGGTGTTACAGAATTGCTTGGTGTATGGAAAACCTACACATCTGGTTTCAAAAATGTTGTGAGTGTGGTAGTAGTGTGAGAATAAGAGAAACATCGGATTGTTTTTCTTACACAAAAAAGTTACTGGCCCAGTTGGCCTGGCTCAGTGGTTGAGCGTCAACCTATGAACCAGGAGGTCACAGTTCGATTCCCAGTCAGGTTGTGGGCTCAGTCCACAGTGTGGGGTGTGCAGGAGACAGCCAATCAATAATTCTCTCTCATCATTGATATTTCTATCTCTCTCTCCCTCTCCCTTCCTCTCTGAAATCAATAAAGATATATTTTTTTTAAAAAAAATAAAGGTTATTGTACTTCACCAGGAGAAGTGGGCCACCAGCATTTTTCATCTCCAACTTCAAGCTGAAGAGGCTAAATTCCTAGTGAGTGTGTCTGAGAGGTCAGGCATCCCCTTTCTCAACAGTAGGATAATGGCTCCATCTCAGGTGCAGCAGGTCAAGAATATTGGGGTCCTGATCACTGGTTCCCCAGCTCACCAGTAAGGCAGAGGTCCCATACTAGGAAAGGAAGCTGAGAAGACCAGAAGCTACCACACCGACTCAGCTCCCTGAACAGTGGGTTCACAGATATTGACCAAAGGGAGAGGCTTCTAATAAGAAAAGAGAGGGTTTTTTGTTTCTTCCTTTTTGTTAGAGAGTGGAAGGGAGAGGGAGAGACAGAGAGAAACATAGATGTACGGGGACACATCAATTGGTTGCCTTCCGCACACACCCTGACCAAGGTTGGGATCGAACCTGCAACCACGGTACATGCCCTTGACTGGACTTGAACCAGGGACCTGTCAGTCCACAGGCCGGCGCTTTATCCACTGAGCCAAACCTGCTAAGGCAAGGAAAGAGAGTTTTGAAACTCTCTCCAAAGAAACTGACTTTCCTTGAAATAGGGTATGAAGTTCAAGTTCCAGTTCAGTAGCTCCTCTTAATTAAAAGCAACTAACTAAACTGCAGGCTAGCTAGTTCGCCTGAGAAAACCAGTAGAAGAGAGTTAAGAGCCCACCTTCTCAAAAACTGTCCTCAAATACTACCCTTGACTGAACTTAATTGGATCAGACTATGAACAATGTATGTCCCAGGGCACTGTCGAAAATAATACAGTAATTAGCCAGTAATTAGTGCAGCCTGGTATTACACATATGGGTGTAGTACCAAGTGAAGCAGACAGCTTAACAGAGATCAGGGCAAAGACAGTCAAAAAAAAAAGCCCTGCTAAAAACATGGTCACCCCTGGGTGAATGTGGAGGTGTGCCAGGAGCCGGTCCATCCTTGCTGTTTCAAGGGACCTGGCATATATGGCATACTGTTCTTAATATGTTTGCTCCCCTTCTTGGCACTATGTGTTTTAACCAAGGTCACCTCTCTGAGAAAGGTTGTTTCCCCAGGTAGAGATT
>NW_006298786.1:507647-516357 GCF_000327345.1 Myotis davidii | reverse complement strand
CTGGCTGGAGATTGTGGCTAGAGATCCTGGCAAGGCTGCTGGTCAACTGAACGCTGTCTCCGTGTCATTCCTTCTTCGCCGACTCCGTCCACACCTTTGGGGACCCCTGGACCCGCTGGGGTTGGACCCCAGCAGAGGTGCCCACAATGCGCCCTCAAAGAATGTCATCAGCGGCTCCTCGCTGCAGGGGGAATAGGCTCCACTCAAATAAACTCCTGAGACCACAAAACAAACAAAACAACAACAAAGACAAGTCAGGAAGCCTCTTCCATCCTGTGAGGACACATTGAGAAAGCGGCCATCTGTGAGCAGGCTCTCACCAGACATCAAATCTGCTGACACCTTAACCTTGGAGTTCCTGTCCTCCAGGATTGTGAAAAATAAATGTCTGTTGAGCCTGGCTGGCGTGGCTCAGTGGTTGAGTGTTGACCTATGAATCAGGAGATCATGGTTTGATTCCCAGTCAGGGCTCATGCCCAGGTTGTGGGCTCAATTCCCGGTGTGGGGTGTGTGGGAAACAGCCAATCAATGATTCTCTCTCATCATTGATATTTCTGTCTCCCTCTCCTTCTTTCTCTCTCATCGTTGATATTTCTGTTCTCTCTTTCTCTCAAATCAATAATAAAAAAAGGAAGGAAGGAAGGAAGGAAGGAAGGAAGGAAGGAAGCAAGGAAGGAAGGAAGGAAGGAAGGAAGGAAGGAAGGAAGGAAGGAAGGAAGGAAGGAGAAAGGAAGGGAGTGATTCCTCTCACACCTGCTAGAAAGGTTAACATGAAAACACCGGACAATGCCAAGCATGTGAAGGGGAGAGCAGCCAGGCCTATGCATATCCTGTGCTCCCTATGACTACCATCTCACTGCCAAGAAGAGACCCAAGAGAAAGGTGGACAGAGGTTTACCTAATAGCACTATTCTTTTTTTTTTCTTTTCTTTATTGATTAAGTTATTACATATGTGTCCTTGTCCCCACATTACCCCATCCCACCCACTCATGCCCTCACCCCCCTGTTGTCTGTGTCCATTGGTTAGGCCTATATGCTTGCATGTAAGTCCTTTGGTTGATCTCTCCCCCTTACCCCTACCTTCCCCTACCTTCCCTCTGAGGTTTGATGGTCTGATTGCACTATTTTTTAAATTCTTTATTATTGAAAGTATTACATATCTCCCCTTTTCTCCCCGTTGTCCTCTACCAACTTGCCCCCACCCCCAGCCCCAGACTTCACCCCCCTCCATTGTCTGTGTCCATGGGTTATGCTTATATGCATACAATTTCTTTGGTTGATCTCTTCCCTCCCAACTCCCCGACACACACACACCCTCCTGTCTTCCCTCTGACGATCTGCTCGATGCTTCCATGTCTCTGAATCTATTTTTGCTCACCAGTTTATGTTGTTCATTACATCCCACAAATGAGTGAGATTATGTGATACTTAACCTTCTCTGACTGGCTTATTTCACTTAGGATAATGCTCTCCAGGTCCATCCATGCTGTTGCAAATGGAAAGAAAACTCTTAGCATTTACAACAGCACTATTCTTAATAGCCCTATTTCAGAAACTGCCTACATGTTCATCAGCAACAAAACTCAAATAAATGGAAGTGTATCCACCAATGCAAGACCAGGAATCAGAATAAGAAGGTCTTGCCCAGCTGGCACGGCTTAGTGATGGAGCGATGATCTGTGAATCAGGTTCCTGCCTTTCCGGCAACACTACAGCAAGGTGGTGCTGACTGGGAAAGCCCCCAACTTCTTCAAGCTGGTGGAGGACCTCAAGACCCAGGAGAGCGAGGAGCAGAAGCGGAACGGGGTGGGTGGTATCCTGCGATCATCACTCCCTGAAACCAGGTGCCGATCTTCTCCGTCCCCATCTGGTGTGATGGCTCCAGGGAGGTCCTTGAGGGCTACCTGGCCCAGCACAGCCAGCACTGCGAAGGTGTTCGTTACAGCACTGATGTGAATGTAGAGGAAGTGAAAGCGTTGGCTTCTCTGATGACATAAGCGGGCAGTGGTTGATGTGCCATTTGGGGGTGCCAAAGCTGGTGTTAAGGTCAATCCCAAGAACTACTGATCATGAATTGAAACGATCACAAGGAGGCTCACCATGGCGCTGGTAAAGAAGGGCATGATTGGTCCTGGCAGTGATGTGCCTGCCCCAGGCATGAGCACGGGCCAGCTGGACATGTCCTGGAGTGCTGACACCTACGCTAGCACCCCTGGGCACTATGGTATTAATGCCCATGCCTTCTCTGGCAGCCCATCAGTCGGGGTGGATTCCATAGACAGGTGGATCTCTGCTACTCTCCAGGGAGTGTTCCATGGGATTGGAAACTTCACCAGTGAAGTTTCTTCCATGAGCATTTTAGGGATGACACCAGGGTTTGGAGATAAAGCATTTGTTGTTCAGGGATTTGGCAATGTGGGCCTGCACGCTGAGATATATGCATCACTTTGGTGCTAAATGTACTGGTGTTGGTGAATCTGATGGGAGCATGTGGAATCCAGATGGTACTGACCCAAAGGAACTGGAAGACTTCCAATTGCAACATAGTTCTATCCTGGGCCACCCCAAGGACAATGCTTTATGAAGGGAACATCTTTGAGGCCAATTTTGACATGCTGATCCCTGCTGCCAGTGAGAAGCAGCTGACCAAGTCCAATTCACCCAGTACCAAAGCCAAGATCATTGCTGAAGGTGCCAATGGACTGACAATTCCAGAAGCTGATCAAATTTTCCTGGAGAGGAACACTGTGGTCATTCCAGATCTCTACTTGAATGCTGGTTTGGTGACAGCATCTTACTTTGAGTGGCTGAAGAACCTAAATTATGTCAGCTATGACCATTTGACCTTCAAATATAAAAGGGATATGAGCATGTACTATATAAAACATTTTTTAAATATATTTTTGTTGATTTCAGAGAGGACGGGAGAGGGAGAGATAGAAACATCAATAATGAGAGAGAATCACTGATCCGCTGCCTCTTGCATGCCCGCCGCTGGGGATGGAGCCTGCAACCCCAGCATGCGCCCTTGACCAGAATCAAACCGGGGACCGTTCACTCCGCAGGCCGATGCTCTATCCACTGAGCCAAACCAGCTAGGGCTAAACCATGTTTTATAAAGCACAGAGGGAATCTGACATGCCAGACATTCAAGAAATGTATTACACATCTATCTTCCTACAGATACACATGTAAACTGGTTTAAACAACAACACCAAAAAGAAATATAGACTAGTTTAATAAAAATTATATATAAATACATGGAATGGTTAGAGAAGTATAGTGGTTACATAAGTATTGAAAGAATGACAGAAGTGTAGCATAGCGTTAAAATTAGCTCTAAGGGAGAGAAATGGTACAAATATGCATATATGCACACATGCTATCTCTGTAGATTGGTAAAGGCATACATTTGTATGTATATAGTGATTAGATAAATATAATGTTTAAATGGACACTAAGTGTAGAGCTCATTTCTTCAGATTTCTTGACAGATCACATAGATACCATGATTCAAAAAATATACGCTCAGATATTTAAGTTAAGTACAATTGTTAAGGCATCTGGAGTCTGAAAAGTTTTTCCCACCAAAAGCTCATCAGGTCAAGAGAGTGGTCCTGTCCAGTGCTGTGCCCTCGGGCCCCCATGGGAGCACATGCCCAAGGGGGCAGCACCAGCCAGCGGTGAGGCTGGATGAGAAACGTGAGAAAGTGATGACAAGGGCACAGAATCAGCACTGAGCACTCAGTATGTGCCAGGTGAGCACCTCCTTTCAAATTACCTCCAGCAGAAAATTATTCTATTATCCCCAAGTTAGAGTAGAGGAAACGGGTCCAAAAAGTTAGACTAGTAACGCTGTAAACCTAACTTGTGAGAATTAGTGGGAGGCAGGAATAATGCTGCAACAGTCCTTCACTGCCACCTTCTGGCCAGTGGAGATGGGCTCAGTTCCGTTTCCCAAGGTGAACACCTGGGGATGCTGTGCCCTTACCTGCCTGACTCAGAGGCCAGGCCCCAGTGGGGCCAGGGTGGGTAAATGATGGGCCAGGGGGGACTGTGGCCTGGGGGGAGTTGCTGTGCCTGGCTTGGAGGGAAACACAAAGAAGACGTCTGGAGCCACAGAAATTTCAGAGATAAGCAAACACAGGGAGGCATTAGATATAGAAATAAAAATTGAACAACTCAGAGACCAAAGGGAAGAAACAGAGAAGACCCAGGAAGAAACAAGGGATGCAGAAACACTAAGCCCCACAGAAGGCTGAGGGCCTGTGGGAGGGTTCTCCAGCAGGAAGGCCCTGGCGGCTACTGTCCTGGATTCCCAGGCAATCCTCCAGCCCCGAATGAGCGCCCACCTTCAGAAGGCCCTGGGCACTCCAATTCCTAGTCCTTTCTGGGATTTCCTGGCACAAATCAGTTCATCGCAGAGCTTTCCCCAGGACAGGCGAGGTGCTGCCTCTGCTCTGGGGGGCACAGCCTTACAGCTTCCCTGTGTCCCTTCTTTCTCTAGGAGAATCTGTGTGTTCTCCTTTGTACAGAATGTGTACTTTCACATCCATAAAACTCTGTAGCACTTGCCTGAAACAACACTGACTCAGGGTTTCCTTCCATCTGGCTCTGTCCCGTGGAAGCTGATCCAGTTGGAGGGCCGAGAGATCATTCCTGGGCTTCGACCCAGCCTGGCGGACAGACAACTTACTCTAACTTAGTGTGGACGCCTGTGGCTTCAGTGCTCAGGGGAGTCAGCTCAGCAGAACCAAGACCAGCTCCTTGCTGGCACTTAGCAGGCTCCTGGGCGGTGCAGGCCAGTTGACAGTAGAGGGACTAGTGAAGGGAGGAAACGCTGACCTCCCCTGCTCACCCATTCATGCTCCTTCCCCACCCTTTGTACCCTCCCCACCCCGTCTCACCCCCAGGCACATTCAACAAACACTGCAATTTATGGCCCAGAGGCCTTTATCCCTCTTTTGTAGGAGGGAACCCTAGGGGAGGGTTGCAGCAGAATATTCATGGGTTTTCAGTTGTACTTTTTAGTATATTGATGCAACAAAATGAGGGCATAGAGGAGCCAGGGTCATTTTCTGGTCAGCTTTGTCTCGATCTTGGATTTGTTTGGTCTAATTGGGTTTTTTTGTTGTTTGTTATTTAGCCCCTGATTTCATCTGTCCTTGGGTTTGGCTGGCACTGATGGCACTAAATGGGTCTGTTATTTATCTCCCAGATCAGGGTGATTTAAATTCTTTATTCGCTGGTTAGAGAGGAGTGGTGTAAATCACTTACTCTCAAGTGTCCTTGGTTGGGGAAGACAAGTTCTTGTGGTTAACTAGCTGGCTGTAATTTGCTTGACTTGTTTGGCCCTATTTGTCTAACCATTTGCCTCCGTTTCCCTTTTCCCACTTGTCAAAAATTCTCCTAACATGTAACTATCCTGCCTCTTCGCTACATCCTAACTGCTCTCCACACCCTGCTCCCCCGGGGTATAACAGAATATCAGCAGTGCCAACTTCATGGGCTGATTGAGGGCTTAGTGAGTTTGCATTGCAAAGTGAGGTACTGGACAGAGGTAAGGCTAGGGGCTCTGGAGTCAGACTAGCCTTGGAGAATACACTTAAGCTCTTCAAACTTCGTTTTTGAACGTAAAATGAGCATAATGATTCTATAAACACATGGCTCACATCTACTTAAATTATGAGAAGCCCTGAAGGCCTTGAGAGGTGAAACTTGGCCACTATGGCCCTACCTCTTCCTCTTCATCTCTAGAATGACCAGCCTGCCCAGCCATGGCTGCTGATTCTCAGAAACCATCGTACCACGCCATCACACACTGCAGGTTTTCCCAAATTAGCAGTCCCTTGCTTCTTCAGAGCCTCCTCCTTCCTGGCATTCACGGAGAGTCCTTAATTAGGCGAATGGTGTTCAGTTGGTTTTCTCACACAGTGTAAACACAATAAAGTGATAGGCAGTACCCAGTCCAGTTTTCTTTTGTTCGTTTGTTTTTATTTTGTTAATGCTCACCCGGGGATATTTTTCCACTGATTTTTAGAGAGTGGAAGGAAGGGGGAGAGACAAAAACATCTATGTGAGAGAGACACATAGATTGGTTGCCCAGACTAGAGCCGGGATCAAGTCCGCAACCAAGACATGTGCCCTTGATCAGAATTAAACCCGAGACCCTTCAGTCCACAGGCCAAGGCTCTACTCACTGAGCCAAACCAGCCAGGTCAGTGCCCAGTCCTGTTTAACAGCACCACCTTTACTGGGACCTGTGAAGCCTCCCATGTACTAATATACTCTGCCTCGCTCTTTCCTGCCTTTTACTGCTGTTCAGTGTGAGTGAGTCTCAGCAAATCTGTGTAGGGGCCCTTTAAGAGGAATGCCTGGGACTCCAACAGCCCTATCAGGACTGCTTTTAATAATAATAATAAAGCCCTAACCGGTTTGGCTTAGTGGATGGAGCATCCCCCTGCGGACTGAAGGGTCCCAGGTTCAATTCCCATCAAGGGCATGTACCTTGGTTGCGGGCACATCCCCAGTAGGGGGTGTGCAGGAGGCAGCTGATTGATGTTTCTCATTGATGTTTCTAACTCTCTATCCCTCTCCCCGTCCGCTCTGTAAAAAATCAATAAAACATATTTTAAAAATAATAATAAAAATAACCCAAGAAACAATGTATTAGGGAAGAAAAATTTTCCACTACCATTGAAGACAGAAACAGAAAAAGGGATGCTATAGCCTGGCCAGAATGGCTCAGTGGTTGGGAATAGACCTATGAACCAGGAGGTCACTGTTCAATTCCAGGTCATGGCACATGCCTAGGTTTTGGGTTCAATCCCCAGTGTGGGGTGTGTGTGAGGCTGCTAATCAATGATATATTCTCTCTCTCTCTCCCTTCTTCTCTGAAGTCAATAAAAATATATTTAAAAAAGTAAAAGAGCCCTGGCCGGTTTGCTCAGTGGATAGAGCATCAGCCTGTGGACTGAAAGGTCCCAGGTTCAATTCTGGTCAGGGTCACATGCCTGGGTGTGGGCTTGATCCCCAGTAGGGGGCATGCAGGAGGCAGCCAATAAATGATTCTCTATCATCATTGATGTTTCCATCTCTCTCTCCCTCTCCCTTCCTCTCTGAAATCAATAAAAATATCATTGCCACGTGCAAGTCCCAGCTTGGAGGGCAGAGCCCTCCCAGCACAATTATAGCCAACAGCTATAGTTGTAAGCTTGAACCTATGGTCCAAACACGTGGCCACGTGCCTGAGTGATGTGGGAGTGATAGAGTTCAGGTGCATGTAAATTGAGTGGGACTGAAACCCACAAGAATGTTGTAAATATCTTGATCACGCCCTTACTTTGTCTCGTGGCATCTGCTATAAAATAAAGACACAGCTTGTGGGCGCTGGCACTGTCTCTCCATCAGTGAAGCAGCGTCCCACTGAGACCCAGCTTTCATTCTCTTGTCTGTCTTTTCTTAATCCTTCACTGCCCCCTCTCAGGGTCTCTGAACCAGGTTGAGCTGGCCTGGCACATAAGGCGACCTGGGGCTGGGTATGCCAAGGCCGTGCCGGCTCGCCACAGTAGAGGCCATTGTTCCTTTGCTTACCTTTCCCCTGCAGGCACAAGCCACTCATGCCATACCTGAGTCTCCATCAACCTGGTTTACACTGTTTGCCTATGTCTGGTGATTCCCTGAGACCTCACTCCACCCAACTTAGAGGCCCACCCAAGCTGACTCCAGTGATATTTTCATACAAATGGCCTGTCGTGGCTCCTGCTGCAGACTTTTCTAAAATCTCAAAGGTCCACAAAACCCAAACAAATAGCATCTGGCCTCAACATGTCCCGTAACTCTCACTAAGCAGCCTCAAGCTCTGTACTAAGCAGTAGCTGGCTTCGGTTCACAGCTTGGCCTCTCCTGGGTATCTCCATGTCCAGCACAACTGGCAACCATCTGCAGACTGCTTAGTAGCTAATGCCAAGAGGCTCCAGGCAGGGAAAAAGCAGAGGCTGACCTTGGACTGTACCTTTGGGAAAACCCCTTAGCCAGCCTATCCAGTGGACAGCTTTAGACCATGCTGGAGCACCACCCAACCACCTCCATGAGCGACACACTCAAGGGATGGACTCAGTGAGCACCAGAGTCCCACTGAAGAAGGTCGTGTCTGGGTGGGGGAGGGTGGAGAAGGAGGAAACTGCATAGCAGATCCTCTACTGTAATGGAAGTGGGTCCTCTCAGCCAACTGGCCTAGAGGTCAATCCCTCCCATTGATGTCCCAAGAGCAATAGAGGCTCAACTACAATAGAAAGGTGCAACATGGCCAACATGGGAAGTGCACCTGGAGCAACTCAGGTGACGGGAGGCTATGCCACTGGGTTTTAAGCCAGCCCTGTCCATTGTTCTTGTGCCTCTAGGTTAACAGACCTTTGAAAAAAACAAAAGTAATACCCCTCAGAGGAGCTATTAATATGAGCATACAATCTTGTTAACTATCCTATAAGCCAATCCCCACCTTGCTTTCTCCTTAATTTCAAATGCATAAGAAAAGCTGTGAAACTGTTATTTTCGGGAGCATTTGAAATATTGCTCTGCAGCATATGTCATCAGTTTGGCTCAATAAACTCACAAAATTCTCTGCAGGTTTGGACGTCCTTAGGTGGGCATATTTATAGTTTTACTACATACACAGCCTTGAACTACATATATAAGCAGTATTCTTCT
>NW_006298786.1:504827-506671 GCF_000327345.1 Myotis davidii | reverse complement strand
AAAGCCACTCATGCCATACCTGAGTCTCCATCAACCTGGTTTACACTGTTTGCCTATGTCTGGTGATTCCCTGAGACCTCACTCCACCCAACTTAGAGGCCCACCCAAGCTGACTCCAGTGATATTTTCATACAAATGGCCTGTCGTGGCTCCTGCTGCAGACTTTTCTAAAATCTCAAAGGTCCACAAAACCCAAACAAATAGCATCTGGCCTCAACATGTCCCGTAACTCTCACTAAGCAGCCTCAAGCTCTGTACTAAGCAGTAGCTGGCTTCGGTTCACAGCTTGGCCTCTCCTGGGTATCTCCATGTCCAGCACAACTGGCAACCATCTGCAGACTGCTTAGTAGCTAATGCCAAGAGGCTCCAGGCAGGGAAAAAGCAGAGGCTGACCTTGGACTGTACCTTTGGGAAAACCCCTTAGCCAGCCTATCCAGTGGACAGCTTTAGACCATGCTGGAGCACCACCCAACCACCTCCATGAGCGACACACTCAAGGGATGGACTCAGTGAGCACCAGAGTCCCACTGAAGAAGGTCGTGTCTGGGTGGGGGAGGGTGGAGAAGGAGGAAACTGCATAGCAGATCCTCTACTGTAATGGAAGTGGGTCCTCTCAGCCAACTGGCCTAGAGGTCAATCCCTCCCATTGATGTCCCAAGAGCAATAGAGGCTCAACTACAATAGAAAGGTGCAACATGGCCAACATGGGAAGTGCACCTGGAGCAACTCAGGTGACGGGAGGCTATGCCACTGGGCCCCACAGGACACCTACTACATAAGGCCACTCTACCAAGACCAGGAGACATACCAGCTCCACCTAATACATAGAAACAACCCAGGGAGGCAGCTAAAATGAGGAGCTAAAGAAACATGTCCCAAATTAAATGACCTTGTTAACTATCCTATAAGCCAATCCCCACCTTGCTTTCTCCTTAATTTCAAATGCATAAGAAAAGCTGTGAAACTGTTATTTTCGGGAGCATTTGAAATATTGCTCTGCAGCATATGTCATCAGTTTGGCTCAATAAACTCACAAAATTCTCTGCAGGTTTGGACGTCCTTAGGTGGGCATATTTATAGTTTTACTACATACACAGCCTTGAACTACATATATAAGCAGTATTCTATTGTTTCACTGGATATGCTATCTATCCTAATCGATGTATATATACATGACTAGTTCACTAGCTTCACTGCAAATTAAAGTTCTAACCCACAAAACTGCCATATTATCTTTCTCTGCCATGTACAGATTAAAATGTCCTTTATAAATGTGAATATCCTTTTACAAAGGATTACTTCTATTTGGTTTTCATATCTTCTCCCAACTCTGCTGTTTGTTAAAATTAGCCAGCCTAAAATAATCAATATTCCCAAGGAGAAGGCCCTGCATGTAAATCTGCCTAACAATCTTACCCTTGTTTGTTGTGCTTTACCTGGTAACTTCCCATAACTACCTCTTCACCCCCAACATCTTCTTTTGCTTTTAGCTGAAAGTGGATGGGATTTAAGGTGACAGCTTCCACTATTTTAGCGAGTTATTCAGTGTTCTTGGGTCTCTCCCTTGTAAACAAGAGGTGTGCATGTTATTAAAAGTTATTCCATTTTTCCCACATAACCATCTCAATTTGATTATTAAACCAGTCAAAAGAACCTTCGATGGGAGTGGAAAATTTTTCTTCCCTAATACATTGTTTCTTGGGTTATTTTTATTTTTATTTTTATTAAAAGCTGTCCTGATGGGGCTGTTGGAGTCCCAAGCATTCCTCTTAAAGGGCCCACACACAGATTTACTGAGACTCACTCACTCAGAGCTCAGCACTGGGACAGCAGTATGCAAGGTG